>NW_027001845.1:72620-90120 GCF_036934945.1 Oncorhynchus masou masou
CTTTCCTTTACTTACCAATGGGGACGGTGAGACATGCATCAAAATGATAGAGAAATAAAAGAAAAAAGATTTGCGAGGGAGAGCTGTCACACATTTATCAGGGAAGGAGGAACATTATTTGTTAATTTCCCAACGCGGCCCCTGACAGAGTGCTTCATCTTGTGGTCCCACGTTGATCACCATGGTCCTTTCTGTTAGGAGGACAAGTCAAGCACATTTATTTATATATATATATATATATTTTTTTTTTGCAGCTGTTTCTCTCTAACAAGATCCATTTGTCTATCAGCCTACGACACCTCTCTCCATCTCTCCGTTCCTCCAAACCTTCCCTTTCCACTCCAGATGAATTTCACCAACCGCTGGGCTCTGTTGGTCTGTTCCTCTCTGTGGATTTGGGTTCTTCAGTAGGGTAAGAGCCTGGGATCTAGCATTGGCCAGAGGAGTGTTGATAAATCACAAAGTTTTCTTGTCAAGGTGAATCTATCGACTTCACTGCATCAAAAAAACAACCTGAGGAAATGTAGAAGAGAGGAGACAGACATTCATCATCCCAGAAAAGGACAAAGGGGTCATCTCACCGCTTCACTCAATACAAGAAGACTGGAGATGTGAAGTGTTCCGGGTCTTATCCAGCCTCCCTTTTGGTCTTATCCAGCCTCCCTATTGGTCTTATCCAGCCTCCCTATTGGTCTTATCCATCCTCCCTATTGGTCTTATCCAGCCTCCCTATTGGTCTTATCCAGCCTCCCTATTGGTCTTATCCATCCTCTTCTCCAGCCTCCCTATTGGTCTTATCCAGCCTCCCTATTGGTCTTATCCAGCCTCCCTATTGGTCTTATCCAGCCTTATCCAGCCTCCCTATTGGTCTTATCCAGCCTCCCTATTGGTCTTTTCCATCCATCCTCCCCTATTGGTCTTATCCAGCTAATCTCCCTATTGGTCTTATCCAGCCTCCCTATTGGTCTTATCCAGCCTCCTTATCCAGCCTCCCTATTGGTCTTATCCAGCCTCCCTATTGGTCTTATCCAGCCTCCCTATTGGTCTTATCCAGCCTCCCTATTGGTCTTATCCAGCCTCCCTATTGGTCTTATCCAGCCTCCCTATTGGTCTTATCCAGCCTCCCTCTATTGGTCTTATCCAGCCTCCCTATTGGTCTTATCCAGCCTCCCTATTGGTCTTATCCAGCCTCCCTATTGGTCTTATCCAGCCTCCCTATTGGTCTTATCCAGCCTCCCTATTGGTCTTATCCAGCCTCCCTATTGGTCTTATCCAGCCTCTCTATTGGATCAGCCTCCCTAGGTCTTATCCAGCCTCCCTATTGGTCTTATCCAGCCTCCCTATTGGTCTTATCCAGCATTGGTCTTATCCAGCCTCCCTATTGGTCTTATCCAGCCTCCATATTGGACTTATCCAGCCTCCCTATTGGTCTTATCCAGCTCCCTCCATATTGGCTTCCCTCCTAGGTTATCCCCTATTGGCAGCCTCCCAAATGGTCTTATCCATCCTCCCTATTGGACATCAGGTCCAGGATCCACCCTCTCTATTGGTCTTATCCAGCATCTCTATTGGTCTTTTCCAGCCTCCCTGGTCTTATCCAGCCTCCCTATTGGTCCAGGACCAGCCTCCCTCTTATCTATTGGACCAGCAGGTCCAGGATCTCATCTATTGGACACAGGTCCAGGCCTCCTATTGGATCCAGCCTCCCTATTGGTCTTATGCAGACCTCCCTATTGGACTTATCCAGCCTCTCTAGGTCCATTGGATCTTATCCAGCTTCCATATTGGACACAGTCTATTGGACACAGGTCCAGGACTCCAGGACCTCTCTATTGGACTCAGGTCCAGGACTCTCTATTGGACACAGGTCCAGGACTCTCTATTGGACACAGGTCCAGGCCTCTCTATTGGACACAGGTCCAGGACTCTCTATTGGACACAGGTCCAGGCCTCTCTATTGGACACAGGTCCAGGACTCTCTATTGGACACAGGTCCAGGACTCTCTATTGGACACAGGTCCAGGCCTCACAGGTCCAGGCCTTTCTATTGGACACAGGTCCAGGACTCTTTCTATTGGACTTATCCAGGCCTCTCTATTGGACACAGGGCCAGGCCTCTCTATTGGACGTTGGTCCAGGCCTCCCTATTGGACGTAGGTCCAAAGTAGTACACTATATATTGAATAGTGTGTATCCAGAATCTCCAGGTCTTCAGCAGCACTGTGGCACCAGAACCAGACTTCCTCTGCCATGTTCATTTAAAATCCATTATCAGCAGGTCTGGGTTTCCCTTCCTGTCTTGTTATAATGTCCATCATACCATTTCCACAGGATTTATCATGAAACTCTTTTCTAATTCTATTTATTAGTCACTCCCTCATTTATTATTTTAAATTCTTTTCTCCTCAATTTCGTGATATCTAATTGGTAGTTACAGTCTTATCCCAACACTGCAATTTTGCTACGGACTTGGGAGAGGCGAAGGTCGAGAGCCTTGCTTCCTCCGAAACACCACCCTTACAAGCTATACTGCTTGTTGACACACTGCTCGCTTAACCAATGTGTCGGAGGAAACACCATACAGCTGGCGACCGGAGTCAGCCTGCAGGCTCCCGGCCCGCCACAAGGAGTCGCTAGAGCACGACAGGACAAGGAAATCCCTGCCCGGCCAAACCCTCCACTAACCCGGACGACGCTGAGCCAATTGTGTGCTGCCTCATGGGTCTCCCGGTCACGGCCGGCTGTGACACAGCCTGAGATCGAACCTGGGTCTGTAGTGACGCCTCAAGCACTGCAATGCACTTCTGCTCAACTCGGGAGGCTCTCTCTTTTAAAGCTGAGATAACAGGCATTGTTTCTATTCACTTAGATATTTTGAAGTAGTAGGATCACAACACATGGTTCCTTACAAACCCCGCTCCCAAACAACAAACCCTATTCCCAAACAACAAACCCCGCTCCCAAACAACAAACCCCGCTCCCAAACAACAAACCCTATTCCCAAACAACAAACCCTATTCCCAAACAACAAACCCCGCTCTCAAACAACAAACCCTATTCCCAAACAACAAACCCCGCTCCCAAACAACAAACCCTATTCCCAAACAACAAACCCCGCTCCCAAACAACAAACCCTGCTCCCAAACAACAAACCCCGCCCTCCCCCAAACAACAAACCCCGCTCCCAAACAACAAACCCCGCTAGAGGGAGGGCCCCAGGTGTTCCCAACAACAAAGGATCCCAGGTGAGGTGAAGTAAACAAGGTGACCCTGAGGTCCCAAACAGAGGGAAAGGGTGGGAGGTGAAGTACCAAACACCGGTGAGAGTTGAGGGAGGTGAGGTGAGGTGAGAGTAGAAACAACAAACCCCGTGGGAAGTGAGAAACCCTGAGGTCCCAAAGAGGGAGGTGAGGTGGAAGTAGAGGGACCCTGATTCCCAAACAGAGGGAGGTGAGGTGAGATGGAAGTAAACCCTGAGGTGAGATGGAAGTAAACCCTGAGGTGAGGTGGAAGTAGAGGGAGGTGATTCCCAAACAACAAGGTGAGGTGAGATGGAAGTAGAGGGAGGTGATTCCCAAACAACAAAGGTGAGGTGGAAACAGAAACCCTGAGGTTGAGGTGGGAGTAGAGGGACCCTATAAACAACAAACCCTGATTCCCAAACAGGGAACCCTAGGGTCCCAAACAACAAAGGTGAGGTGGGAAACAACAAACCCTATTCCCAAACAACAAAGGTGGGAGTAGAGGGAGGTGAGGTGATTCCCAAACAGATGGAGGGGCTAGGATGGGAGGTGACCCTGAGGTCCCAGTACAACAAACCCCGGTCCCCAAACAACAAGGTGACCCTGAGTTGGGAGTAGAGGGAGGTGAGCTGGGAGTAAACAAGAAGGTGGAAACAGAGGGAGGTGAGGTGGAAACAAGGTGAGGTGGGAACAGAGGGAACCCCTGAGTTGGGAAACAGAGGGATGTGCTGGTAAGACAATGAGGTGGAAGTAGAAAGGTGAGGTGGAAGTAGAATAGGTGAGGTGGAAGTAGAGGGAGGTGAGGGTGGGAGGTGAGGTGAGAGTAGAGGGAGGTGAGGTGAGGTGGAAACAAGGGAGGTGAGGTGGAAACAACAAATCCTTCTCCCAAACAACAAACCCCGTCCCAAACAACAAAGTGGAAACAACAAAGGTGGGGTGAGGTCCCAAAGAACAAGGGGTGAATGGGAGGTAAGGTGGGGTGAGGTGGGAGTAGAGGGAGAGGTAGGGTGGGAGGTGAGGTGAGGTGAGTTGGGAATAGAGGGAGGTGAGCTGGGAGTAGAGGGAGATGAGGTGGAAGTAGAGGGAGGTGAGGTGGAAGTAGAGGGAGGTGAGGTGGGAGTAGAGGGAGGTGAGGTGAGTTGGGAGTAGAGGGAGGTGAGGTGGAAGTAGAGGGAGATGAGGTGGAAGTAGAGGGGGTGAGGTGGAAGTAGAGGGAGGTGAGGTGGAAGTAGAGGGAGGTGAGGTGGAAGTAGAGGAGGTGAGGTGGGGGAGTAGAGGGACGTGAGGTGGAAGTAGAGGGAGGTGAGGTGAGGTGGAAGTGAGATGGGAGGTGAGGGTGGGAGGTAAGTTGGGAGTAGAGGGAGGTGAGGTGAGGTGAGGTGGGAGTAGAGAGAGATGAGGTAGAAGTAGAGGGAGGTGAGAGGTGGAGTAGGGGGAAGTGAGGTGGGAGTAGAGAGAGGTGAGGTGGAAGTAGAGGGAGGTGAGAGGGGAGTAGGGGGAGGTGAGGTGGGAGTATAGAGAGGTGAGGTGGAAGTAGAGGGAGGTGAGAGGGGAGTAGAGGGAGGTGAGGTGGGAGTAGAGGGAGGTGAGGTGGAAGTAGAGGGAGGTGAGGTGGAAGTAGAGGGAGGTGAGAGGGAAGTAGGGGGAGGTGAGGTGGGAGTAGGGGGGTGAGGTGGGAGTAGAGAGAGGTGAGGTGGAAGTAGGGAGGTGAGGTGCAAGTAGAGGGAGGTGAGGTGGGTGGGAGTAGAGGGAGATGAGGTGGGAATAGAGGGAGGTGAGGTGAGAGTAGAGGGAGGTGAGGTGGGAGTAGAGAGAGATGAGGTGGAAGTAGAGGGAGGTGAGGTGCAAGTAGAGGGAGGTGAGAGGGGAGTAGGGGGAGGTGAGGTGGGAGTAGGGGGAGGTGAGGTGGGAGTAGAGGGAGGTGAGGTGGAAGTAGAGGGAGGTGAGGTGGAAGTAGAGGGAGGTGAGGTGGGAGTAGAGAGAGATGAGGTGGAAGTAGAGGGAGGTGAGGTGCAAGTAGAGGGAGGTGAGAGGGGAGTAGGGGGAGGTGAGGTGGGAGTAGGGGGAGGTGAGGTGGGAGTAGAGAGAGATGCGGTGGAAGTAGAGGGAGGTGAGGTGCAAGTAGAGGGAGGTGAGGTGAGGTGGGAGTAGAGGGAGATGAGGTGGGAAAAGAGGGAGGTGAGGTGAGAGTAGAGGGAGGCGAGGTGGGAGTAGAGAGAGATGAGGTGGAAGTAGAGGGAGGTGAGGTGCAAGTAGAGGGAGGTGAGGTGGGAGTAGAGAGAGATGAGGTGGGAGTAGAGGGAGGTGAGAGGGGAGTAGAGGGAGGTGAGGTGGGAGTAGAGGGAGGTGAGGTGCAAGTAGAGGGAGGTGAGGGGGAGTAGAGGGAGGTGAGGTGGGAGTAGAGGGAGGTGAGGTGGGAGTAGAGGGAGGTGAGAGGGGAGTAGAGGGAGGTGAGGTGTGAGTAGAGGGAGGTGAGGTGCAAGTAGAGGGAGGTGAGAGGGGAGTAGAGGGAGGTGAGGTGGGAGTAGAGGGAGGTGAGGTGGGAGTAGAGGGAGGTGAGGTGGAAGTAGAGGGAGGTGAGAGGGGAGTAGAGGGAGGTGAGAGGGGAGTAGAGGGAGGTGAGGTGTGAGTAGAGAGAGGTGAGGAGGAAGTAGAGGTAGGTGAGGTGGAAGTAGAGGGAGGTGAGGTGGGATTAGAGGGAGGTGAGGTGGAAGTAGAGGGAGGTGAGGTTAGAGAGGTGAGGTGGAAGTAGAGGGAGGTGAGAGGGGAGTGGGGGAGGTGAGGTGGGAGTAGAGGGAGGTGAGGGACAGAAGGGTTACAGAGGAGCTCTTCCTCTCCTAATTAGTCTGAGAACATAACACCCTCTCCTCTGTCAGGGAGATGTGCTCTTGTAAAGGGGATATTTCATTTCATTGTTTGATGGCATGTAATTATACGGTGACTTGTGAAATCCAAGTCTGTAATTGAAACAAGTGGCAGCAATTGAGCATGATCTCTCCCATTTCCCCTCTCTCTCCCTCTCTCTCCCTCTCTCGCTCTCTCTCTCTCTCTCTCTCTCTCTCTCTCTCTCTCTCTCGCTCTCTCTCTCTCTCTCTCTCTCTCTCTCTCTCTCTCTCTCTCTCTCTCTCTCTCTCTCTCCCTCTCTCTCTCACTCTCTCTATCTCTCGCTCTCTCTCTCCCTCTCTCTCCCTCTCTCTCTCTCTCTCTCTCTCTCTCCCATTTCCCCTCTCTCTCTCTCTCTCTCTCTCTCTCTCTCTCCCCCCCCATTCCCCCTCCCTCTCCCCCTCCTCCCCCTCTACCATTTCCCCTTTCTCTCCCTCTCCCCCCATCTCCCTCCTCCCCCATTCCCCCTTTCCCTCCCTCCCCCTCTCTCTCTCCCCTCCCCCATTCCCCCTTTCTCTCCCTCTCCCCCCTCTCTCCTCCTCCCCCATTCCCCCTTTCCCTCCCTCTCCCCCTCTCTCTCCCCTCCCCATTCCCCCTTTCCCTCCCTCCCCCCTTTCTCTCCCCCTCCCCCATTCCCCCTTTCCCTCCCTCCCCCTCTCTCTCCCCCTACCCCATTCCCCCTTTCCCTCCCTCCCCCCCTCTCTCTCCCCCATTCCCCCTTTCCCTCCCTCCCTCTCCCCCCATCTCTTCCCCATCTACCAACCCCCCCTATTTAAAGAAGAGAAAATAGGCCTTCAGTATGATTAGGGTATATTTATCTCACCTCTTTCCTATTTTGAATGACTTTATAATGCCTCTTTAAATAGGTTGTCCTTGCTATGTCAGGAACGCTAGTCCTGCTCTGCTCGGCTCGTCAAAGACAGGATGGATGATAGATGTGGGGTTTAGCCTCTCCTCTTCCCAGGTCTCGGTCCTACCATACACTCATTGGGTCTGTCAAGAAACGGCACCCCTATCCCATATATAGTACACTACTTTTGACCAGGGCCCTATGTAGGGAATAGGGCCCCGTTCAGAACGGAGACAGCATCTGTGATTGGAACCCAAATGTTTTGAGAAATTAATGAGAAAGAAGCAGCAAAGTATTGACTTATGAGAGGAAAACACAACTCATCCTAAATGAGGAAAACACAAATCATCCTAAATGAGGAAAACACAACTCATCCTAAATGAGGAAAACACAAATCATCCTAAATGAGGAAAACACAACTCATCCTAAATGAGGAAAACGCAACTCATCCTAAATGAGGAAAACACAAATCATCCTAAATGAGGAAAACGCAACTCATCCTAAATGAGGAAAACACAACTCATCCTAAATGAGGAAAACGCAGCAATAATTTAGCCGGCCATCGATTGATTTATTTTGCAGCTGGCCTGTCCTTGTATTGATCTTCATATTACAATATTAATTTGCACCTGCGATCGGCTGCGAGAGGCAACCAATTCGATTTGAAATCAGTCGGTTGGCTGTTAACCTGAGACCGGTCCTTCTACAGCCTCCATCGATGTGGTTCACTGAGTACCGTTGGGCGAGTGGTGGGGGTTCGAGGTTGGGGGCTGGGGGCTGTTTTATTCTGCCTTTTAACAGAAATAGACTTGAAATGTAATTTCTGACAGAGTAGTATTAAACATAACAGTGGGAGCACCACCATCTCTCGGTTGAGTGTCCATCTCCTCAGCTGGCCTGTCTGTGCACGGCACTTTAACCCTGGCAGGAACAATCTCCTTTCTGCCTGTCTGCAATTCAGCCCTCCCAATCCTCCTCCTCCTCCTCCTCCTCCTTCTCCTCCTCCTCCTCCTCCTCCTCCTCCTCCTCCTCCTCCTCCTCCTCCTCCTCCTCCTTCTCCCAATCCTCCTCCTCCTCCTCCTCCTCCTCCTCCTCCTCCTCTCCTCCTCCTCCTCCTCCTCCTCCCAATCCTCCTCTTCCTCCTCTTCCTCCTCCTCCCAATCCTCCTCCTCCTCCTCCTCCTCCTCCTCCTCCTCCCAAGCCTCCTCCTCCTCCTCCTCCCAATCCTCCTCCTCCTCCTCCTCCCAATCCTCCCTCCTCCCTCCCCAATCCTCCTCCCTCCCAATCCTCCCTCCTCCTCATCCCCTCCTCCTCCTCCTCCCCCTCCTCCTCTTCCTCCTCCTCCTCCCAATCCTCCTCCTCCTCCTCCTCCTCCTCCTCTTCTCTCTCTCTCCCATCATCCTCCTCTGTATCGGTTCAGTTCATGTAATTTCTATGAGCATTGATCTGTCGCATATTGATTTTTAAATGTTTTATTCGTCAGCTGGATCTTTTGAAGTTTTAATTTGCTGGGCGTCTTATTGTCTGTGAGAGTTACCATCGGTGTCAGACTGTATATATTACATATGACGTATAGACTGTAACGCTCTGTGAAAAGGGGTCCACATTCACACTACTGTAGTTCAACTAGATATTGTAGTCGTCAGTAAAAATGTTCAACAATTATTGGCCTTCTATTTCTCAAACTCTCGATGACGTTAAATATATATTTTTTTTTTTTTTTTTGGGGGGGTAACGTTTCTGTTTCGTGTGTTAAAAGCTTCATGTAGATCAGTAGAAATCAGTCGAGGTTCTTGAGTGTTCAATCCTTTCGTCCCGGCAGTCTGCTTCACCTGGTCATGTTCACCTAGTTACCTGTCCCTGGAACATGTCATATCTTCAAGGTGATATAATTGGCTATTGCCGTTTTCTATCCTCTGATCCGCCAGGTTAATGTGTAAACGACTTGTCAGCAAATAGCACTTTGTCACTGAAATCACCAACACCCCTCTAGGGGAATGACTTCAGTGGAGAAATGTGATTTGACTTTATTTAATTCTTTTTTTTTTCAATCTGTAGTGGAGTGACAGTAGCCTCCCTGGCAGAGATAGGGGAGTATAGTACAGACCTGAGGGACATTTTCTGTTCTCCTCGCCCCCCACCCCCGAGGGACATTTTCTGTTCTCCCCCCTGGTTCACAGTAACAGCAGCCTCCCTGGCAGAGATAGAGGAGTATAGTACAGACCTGAGGGACAATTTCTGTTCTCCTCGCCCCCCCCACCCCCCCTCTGGTTCACAGTAACAGCAGCCTCCATGGCAGAGATAGAGGAGTATAGTACAGACCTGAGGGACAATTTCTGTTCTCCTCGCCCCCACCCCCCTCTGGTTCACAGTAACAGCAGCCTCCATGGCAGAGATAGAGGAGTATAGTACAGACCTGAGGGACAATTTCTGTTCTCCTCGCCCCCCCCCCCCCCCCCACCCCCCTCTGGTTCACAGTAACAGCAACCCCCCGGCAGAGATAGAGGAGTATAGTACAGACCTGAGGGACAATTTCTGTTCTCTGCCCCCCCCCCCCACCCCCTCTGGTTCACAGTAACAGCAACCCCCCGGCAGAGATAGAGGAGTATAGTACAGACCTGAGGGACAATTTCTGTTCTCCTCGCCCCCCCACCCCCCTCTGGTTCACAGTAACAGCAGCCCCCCGGCAGAGATAGAGGAGTATAGTACAGACCTGAGGGACAATTTCTGTTCTCCCTGCCCCCCACCCCCTCTGGTTCACAGTAACAGCAGCCCCCCGGCAGAGATAGAGGAGTATAGTACAGACCTGAGGGACAATTTCTGTTCTCCTCAATCCCACCCCCCCCCACCCCCCTCTGGTTCACAGTAACAGCAGCCCCCCTGGCAGAGATAGAGGAGTATAGTACAGACCTGAGGGACATTTTCTGTTCTCCTCGCCCCCCCCCACCCACCCCACCCCCCCCACCCACCCCACCCCCCCCCCCCCACCCCCCCTCTGGTTCACAGTAACAGCAGCCCCCCCCGGCAGAGATAGAGGAGTATAGTACAGACCTGAGGGACAATTTCTGTTCTCCCCACCCCCCCCCCCCCCCCCTCTGGTTCACAGTAACAGCAGCCCCCCCCGGCAGAGATAGAGGAGTATAGTACAGACCTGAGGGACATTTTCTGTTCTCCTCGCCCCCCCCCACCCCACCCCCCCCCACCCACCCCACCCCCACCCCCCCACCCCCTCTGGTTCACAGTAACAGCAGCCTCCCTGCTACGTCTCAGTCGGACTAACAAATGCCCCTCCGGTTGGCATGGTGTTGTATGTATGGTGTTGTATTTCTAGGGCCTGCTCATAGAAACAGTCATTATGATGGTGGTCTGTTTTCAGCGAGGACAAAACTAACTGAATTATTACCAACGAATGATTGGGAAGTAGCAGGAAGATGGACATTATTACAATGAAAATGGAACTCATTTATAGTCTGTACCCAGGCAGCTGGCGGGAGCAGACCAAGGTTGTGTCCCAAATGACATCATATTCCCTGTGGGCCCTGGTCAAAACTAGTGCACTACGTAGGGAATAGGGCGCCATTATGGGATGCATTCCAAATGAATCCCTTCCTGTTTTTATTAAGGGAGTCAGATTATTCAGTCAGGAGGAAGACATGAGAGTAAATTACCCCAGCTGTTCCTTCTCCTCTCTCTCTCTCTCTCTCTCTCTCTCTCTCTCTCTCTCTCTCTCTTGCTCTCTTCTCCCTCTCTCTTCTCCCTCCCTCCTCTCTCTCCCTCTCTCTCTCTCCTCTCTCGTCTCCCTCGCTCTCTCTCTCTCTTCCCCCCTCTCTCTTCTCCCTCTCTCCTCCCCCTCTCTTCTCCCTCTCTCTCCCTCTCTCTCTCCTCTCCCTCTCTCCTCCCCTCTCTTCTCCCTCTCTCTTCCCCCTCTCTCTTCTCCCTCCCTCCTTCCCCCTCTCTTCTCCCTCTCTTCTCCCTCTCTCTTCCTCTCTCCCTCTCTCCTCCCTCTCTTCTCCCTCTCTCTTCCCCTCTCTCTCTTCTCCCTCTCCCTCCCTCCCCCTCTCTTCTCCCTCTCTCTCTCCCTTGCTTCTCTCTCCCTCTTCTCCCTCTCTCTTCCCTCCATCCCTTCTTGGTTTCTCTCCCCTTCTCCCTCTCTCTTCTCCCTGTCTCTTTCCCTCTCTCTTCTCCCTGTCTCTTTCCCTCTCTATTCTCCCTCTCTTCTCCCTCTCTCTTCCCCCTCTCTCTCTTCCCCATCTCTCTCTTATCCCTCTCTCATCTCCCTCTCTCTTCTCCTTCTTCTTCCCACTCTATTCCCTCTCTCTCTTCCCCCTCTCTCTTCCCTCTCTTCTCTTCCTCCTCTCTCTTCCCCTCTCTCTTCTGAATCTCTCTTCTCCCTCTCTTCTCCCTAAGGTCTTCCCCTCTCTCTCTTCTCTCCCTCTCTTCTCCCTCTCTTCTCCCTCTCTTCTCCCTCTCTTCTCCCTCTCCCTCCCTCCTTCAGAACCCAATGTAAAACAATATGCTTCTGGTGTTAAAAGACACTTCCCGTCCATGTTTTGGTTTCTCAGTGTGTGTGTGTGTGTGTGTGTGTGTGTGTGTGTGTGTGTGTGTGTGTGTGTGTGTGTGTGTGTGTGTGGGTGTGTGTGTGTGTGTGTGTGTGTGTATTTTACTGTACTTGTGAGTACCGGAAGTCTTCACAACAATAGTAAACCACTTAAAACTCAGAAGTGATGACATTTTGATGTTCCTCACTTGTAAGAAGGTTATTTTAGGCTCAGGATTAAGGTTAGAATTAGGGTTGGAGTTAGGGGTTAAGGTTTGAATCAGGGTTGGAGTTAGGGGTTAAGGTTAGAATTAGGGTTGGAGTTAGGGGTTAAGGTTTGAATCAGGGTTGGAGTTAGGGGTTAAGGTTAGAATCAGGGTATGAGTTAGGGGTTAAGGTTAGAATTAGGGTTGGAGTTTGGGGTTAAGGTTAGAATCAGGGTATGAACAGTAAGGTTTGAATCAGGGATCTGATTAGGAGGTTAAGTGTTAGAATCAGGGATCTGAGTTAGGGGTTAACAGTGTTTGTCAGGTGATCTGATTAGGAGGTTAAGGTTTGAATCAGGGTCTGAGTTAGGGGTTAAGTGTTAGAATCAGGTGATCTGAGTTAGGGGTTAAGGTTAGCTCAGGGTATGAGTTAGCTGATTAAGGTTTGAATCAGGGTATGAGTTAGGGGTTAAGGTTAGAATCAGGGTTGAGTTAGGGGTTAAGGTTAGAATTAGGGTTGGAGTTTGGGGCTAAGGTTAGAATTAGGGTTGGAGTTTGGGGTTAACAGGTTAGAATCAGGGTCTGATAGGAGGTTAACAGGCTGGGTTAGAGATCTGGAGTTAGGGGTTAAGGTAGGGTTAGGGTCATGTGATCTGATAGGGGTTAACAGTTAAGGCTAGGGTTAGGGATTGGAGTTAGGAGGATAGAAGTAGGGTTGGAGTTAGGGGATAAGGCTAGGAGGTTAACAGTGGCTGTTGTCATGTGATCTGATAGGAGCTTAACAGTGGCTGTTGTCTTGTGATCTGATAGGAGGTTAACAGTGGCTGTTGTCATGTGATCTGATAGGAGGATAACAGTGGCTGTTGTCATGTGATCTGATAGGAGGTTAACAGTGGCTGTTGTCATGTGATCTGATAGGAGGTTAACAGTGGCTGTTGTCATGTGATCTGATAGGAGGATAACAGTGGCTGTTGTCATGTGATCTGATAGGAGGTTAACAGTGGCTGTTGTCATGTGATCTGATAGGAGGATAACAGTGGCTGTTGTCATGTGATCTGATAGGAGGTTAACAGTGGCTGTTGTCATGTGATCTGATAGGAGGATAACAGTGGCTGTTGTCATGTGATCTGATAGGAGGTCAACAGTGGCTGTTGTCATGTGATCTGATAGGAGGTCAACAGTGGCTGTTGTCATGTGATCTGGGTGCTGTATTTTCTATTGTGTTATTATTATACCATAGTTCTCATATAACCAAAGTAAAGGCTTGTCTCTGCCAAGCATCTAGTATTGTACAGGGTGTCACCGTACTGAAGAACGTTGTTTCAGTGACAACAAGGTCAAAGCTTTCCATCATTTAAGCTTACACACACACACACACACGCACACACGTACACGCACGCACGCACGCACGCACACACACACACACACACACACACACACACACACACACACACACACACACACACACACACACACACACACACACACACACACACACACACACACACACACACACACACACACACACACACACACACACACACACAGAGATACGCCACGTGCAGCAATCACCTAAGCAGTGTGTTTTCTGTAAGGATCCAGTCTCCTCTACATCCCCTGAGAGAGGGAGAAGAGAGAGGGAGAAGAGAGAGGGAGAAGAGAGGGAGAAGAGAGAGGGAGAAGAGAGGGAGAAGAGAGAGGGAGAAGAGAGGGAGAAGAGAGAGGGAGAAGAGAGAGGGAGAAGAGAGAGGGAGAAGAGAGAGGGAGAAGAGAGAGGGAGAAGAGAGAGAGGGAGAAGAGAGAGGGAGAAGAGAGAGGAAGAAGAGAGAGGGAGAAGAGAGAGGGAGAAGAGAGAGGGAGAAGAGAGAGGGAGAAGAGAGGGAGAAGAGAGAGGGAGTAGAGAGAGGAGATCTAAATGGGGTCTGATGAAGCTGATTACCATAAGGACCCCAGACTGACCCCAGTCACTTTACATTCACCTGCAGCAGGAGAAGGTGTGTGTGTGTGTGTGTGTGTGTGTGTGTGTGTGTGTGTGTGTGTGTGTGTGTGTGTGTGTGTGTGTGTGTGTGTGTGTGTGTGTGTGTGTGTGTGTGAGCGCATGCCTGCTTGTGCCTATGTCTCGTGTTCTCTCCCTCCCCATCTCTCCTCTTCTTCCTTTCCCTGACGTTTACCGATCAGGATAAAGGCAGAGCATCTGAGCTCATTACCAAACACATCCCCCACCCCCTCATGAAAGACCTGCGTCGTTCATCACAGGTCTTAAACAGACATGAGCTTGGTTTGATTTAACGTTAAGCCTTAGCTGAGGACATGGCCTGGTCTGGAACACAGAGAACAGGAAGAGCAAACGAACAACACCATGATGGGACGTATCTAACACAGGACTAGATAGGAGCCAGACAACACTATGATATCTAACACTAGATAGGAGCCAGACAACACTATGATATCTAACACTAGATAGGAGCCAGACAACACTATGATATCTAACACTAGATAGGAGCCAGACAACACTATGATATCTAACACTAGATAGGAGCCAGACAACACTATGATATCTAACACAGGATATCTAACACTAGATAGGAGACAGACAACACTATGATATCTAACACTAGATAGGAGCCAGACAACACTATGATATCTAACACAGGACTAGATAGGAGCCAGACAACACTATGATATCTAACACTAGATAGGAGCCAGACAACACTATGATATCTAACACTAGATAGGAGCCAGACAACACTATGATATCTAACACAGGACTAGATAGGAGCCAGACAACACTATGATATCTAACACTAGATAGGAGCCAGACAACACTATGATATCTAACACAGGACTAGATAGGAGCCAGACAACACTATGATATCTAACACTAGATAGGAGACAGACAACACTATGATATCTAACACACTATGATATCTAGATAGGAGCCAGACAACACTATGATATCTAACACTAGATAGTAGCCAGACAACACTATGATATCTAACACTAGATAGTAGCCAGACAACACTATGATATCTAACACTAGATAGGAGCCAGACAACACTATGATATCTAACACTAGATAGGAGCCAGACAACACTATGATATCTAACACTAGATAGTCTAACACTAGATAGGAGCCAGACAACACTATGATATCTAACACAGGACTAGATAGGAGCCAGACAACACTATGATATCTAACACAGGCCTAGATAGTAGCCAGACAACACTATGATATCTAACACTAGATAGTAGCCAGACAACACTATGATATCTAACACTAGATAGTAGCCAGACAACACTATGATATCTAACACTAGATAGGAGCCAGACAACACTATGATATCTAACACTAGATAGGAGCCAGACAACACTATGATATCTAACACTAGATAGTAGCCAGACAACACTATGATATCTAACACTAGATAGGAGCCAGACAACACTATGATATCTAACACAGGACTAGATAGGAGCCAGACAACACTATGATATCTAAGACTAGATAGGAGCCAGACAACACTATGATATCTAACACTAGATAGGAGACAGCACTATGATATCTAACACAGGACTAGATAGGAGCCAGAAACACTATGATATCTAACACAGGACTAGATAGGAGCCAGACAACAATATGATATCTAACACAGGACTAGATAGGAGCCAGACAACACTATGATATCTAACACAGACTAGATAGGAGCCAGACAACACTATGATATCTAACACTAGATAGATAGCCAGACAACACTATGATATCTAACACAGGACTAGATAGGAGCCAAACAACACTATGATATCTAACACAGGACTAGATAGGAGCCAGACAACACTATGATATCTAACACAGGACTAGATAGGAGCCAGACAACACTATGATATCTAACACTAGATAGGAGCCAGACAACACTATGATATCTAACACTAGATAGGAGCCAGACAACACTATGATATCTAACACTAGATAGGAGCCAGACAACACTATGATATCTAACACTAGATAGGAGCCAGACAACACTATGATATCTAACACAGGACTAGATAGGAGCCAGACAACACTATGATATCTAACACTAGATAGTAGCCAGACAACACTATGATATCTAACACAGGACTAGATAGGAGCCAAACAACACTATGATATCTAACACAGGACTAGATAGGAGCCAGACAGCACTATGATATCTAACACAGGACTAGATAGGAGCCAGACAACACTATGATATCTAACACTAGATAGGAGCCAGACAACACTATGATATCTAACACTAGATAGGAGCCAGACAACACTATGATATCTAACACTAGATAGTAGCCAGACAACACTATGATATCTAACACTAGATAGTAGCCAGACAACACTATGATATCTAACACTACCAGATAGTAGCCAGACAACACTATGATATCTAACACAGGACTAGATAGGAGCCAGACAACACTATGATATCTAACACTAGATAGGAGCCAGACAACACTATGATATCTAACACTAGATAGGAGCCAGACAACACTATGATATCTAACACAGGACTAGATAGTAGCCAGACAACACTATGATATCTAACACTAGATAGGAGCCAGACAACACTATGATATCTAACACAGGACTAGATAGGAGCCAGACAACACTATGATATCTAACACAGGAGATAGGAGCCAGACAACACTATGATATCTAACACTAAATAGGAGCCAGACAACACTATGATATCTAACACTAGATATGAGCCAGACAACACTATGATATCTAACACAGGACTAGATAGGAGCCAGACAACACTATGATATCTAACACTAGATAGGAGCCAGACAACACTATGATATCTAACACAGGACTAGATAGGAGCCAGACAACACTATGATATCTAACACTAGATAGGAGCCAGACAACACTATGATATCTAACACTAGATAGTAGCCAGACAACACTATGATATCTAACACTAGATAGGAGCCAGACAACACTATGATATCTAACACAGGACTAGATAGGAGCCAGACAACACTATGATATCTAACACAGGCCTAGATAGTAGCCAGACAACACTATGATATCTAACACTAGATAGGAGCCAGACAACACTATGATATCTAACACAGGACTAGATAGGAGCCAGACAACACTATGATATCTAACACAGGACCAGATAGGAGCTAGACAACACTATGATATCTAACACAGGACTAGATAGGAGCTAGACAACACTATGATATCTAACACAGGACCAGATAGGAGCCAGACAACACTATGATATCTAACACTAGATAGGAGCCAGACAACACTATGATATCTAACACAGGACTAGATAGGAGCCAGACAACACTATGATATCTAACACTAGATAGGAGCCAGACAACACTATGATATCTAACACAGGACTAGATAGGAGCCAGACAACACTATGATATCCAACACTAGATAGGAGCTAGACAACACTATGATATCTAACACTAGATAGGAGCTAGACAACACTATGATATCTAACACAGGACTAGATAGGAGCCAGACAACACTATGATATCTAACACAGGACTAGATAGGAGCCAGACAAAACTATGATATCTAACACTAGATAGGAGCTAGACAACACTATGATATCTAACACAGGACTAGATAGGAGCCAGACAACACTATGATATCTAACACTAGATAGGAGCCAGACAACACTATGATATCTAACACAGGACTAGATAGTAGCCAGACAACACTATGATATCTAACACTAGATAGGAGCCAGACAAACTCATGACAGACACCAACAGTCCAGACAGCCATATG
>NW_027001845.1:95120-97620 GCF_036934945.1 Oncorhynchus masou masou
GTCACTCCCCTAGCACAGTCACTCTACTGGTACAGTCACTCTACTAGTACTGTCTCTCTAGTGGTACAATCACTCTACTAGTCACTCTACTGGTACATTCACTCTACTAGCACAGTCACTCTACTGGTACTGTCAATCTACTAGTACTGTCCCTCCCCTAGCACAGTCACTCTACTGGTACTGTTACTCTACTAGTACTGTCACTCCCCTAGCACAGTCACTCTACTGGTACAGTCACTCTACTAGTACTGTCACTCTACTGGTACAATCACTCTACTAGTACTGTCACTGTACTGGTACAGTCACTCTACTGGTACAGTCACTCTACTAGTACTGTCACTCTACTGGTACTGTCAATCTACTAGTACTGTCACTCCCCTAGCACAGTCACTCCCCTAGCACAGTCACTCTACTGGTACTGTTACTCTACTAGTACTGTCACTCCCCTAGCACAGTCACTCTACTGGTACAGTCACTCTACTAGTACTGTCACTCTACTGGTACAATCACTCTACTAGTACTGTCACTCTACTGGTACAGTCACTCTACTGGTACTGTCACTCTACTAGTACTGTCACTCTACTAGCACAGTCACTCTACTAGTACAGTCACTCTACTGGTACAGTCACTCTACTAGTACTGTCACTCTACTAGTACAGTCACTCTACTAGTACTGTCACTCCCCTAGTACAGTCACTCTACTAGTACAGTCACTCTACTGGTACAGTCACTCTACTCTACTAGCACAGTCACTCTACTAGTACAGTCACTCTACTGGTACAGTCACTCTACTAGTACTGTCACTCTACTAGTACAGTCACTCTACTAGTACCAGCACTCCCCTAGTACAGTCACTCTACTACTACTGTCACTCCCCTAGTACAGTCACTCTCCTAGTACAGTCACTCTACTAGTATTGTCACTCCCCTAACACAGTCACTCTACTGGTACAGTCACTCTCCTAGTACTGTCACTCCCCTAAGGAGGCCGTTCATTAATAGACCTCCGTGACTCCGGTACTTGTAAACACAATGTGTGAGTTTGGGTCAGGGGTTGGTGGGTGGAGAGGTTGGGTCAGGGGTTGGTGGGTGGAGAGGTAGGGTCAGGGGTTGGTGGGTGGAGAGGTTGGGTTAGGGGTTGGTGGGTGGAGAGATTGGGTCAGGCCGTTCCTTGGGTGGAGAGGTTGGGTGAGGGGTTGGTGGGTGGAGAGGTTGGGTTAGGGGTTGTTGGGTGGAGAGGTTGGGTTAGGGGTTGGTGGATGGAGAGGTTGGGTCAGGGGTTGGTGGGTGGAGAGGTTGGGTTAGGGGTTGGTGGGTGGAGAGGTTGGGTCAGGGGTTGGTGGGTGGAGGTTGGGTTAGGGGTTGGTGGGTGGAGAGGTTGGGTTAGGGGTTGGTGGGTGGAGAGGTTGGGTTAGGGGTTGGTGGGTGGAGAGGTTGGGTTAGGGGTTGGTGGGTGGAGAGGTTGGGTTAGGGGTTGGTGGGTGGAGAGGTTGGGTTCGGGGTTGGTGGGTGGAGAGGTTGGGTTAGGGGTTGGTGGGTGGAGAGGTTGGGTTAGGGGTTGGTGGGTGGAGAGGTTGGGTTAGGGGTTGGTGGGTGGAGAGGTTGGGTTAGGGGTTGGTGGGTGGAGAGGTTGGGTTAGGGGTTGGTGGGTGGAGAGGTTGGGTTAGGGGTTGGTGGGTGGAGAGGTTGGGTTAGGGGTTGGTGGGTGGAGAGGGGTTGGGTTAAGGGGTTGGTGGGTGGAGAGGTTGGGTTAAGGGGTTGGTGGGTGGAGAGGTTGGGTTAAGGGGTTGGTGGGTGGAGAGGTTGGGTTATGGGTTGGTGGAAGGGAGGTTGGGTTAGGGTTGGTGGGTGGAGAGGTTGGGTTAAGGGGTTGGTGGGTGGAGAGGTTGGGTTAGGGGTTGGTGGGTGGAGAGGTTGGGTTAGGGGTTGGTGGGTGGAGAGGTTGGGTTAGGGGTTGGTGGGTGGAGAGGTTGGGTTAGGGGTTGGTGGGTGGAGAGGTTGGGTTAGGGGTTGGTGGGTGGAGAGGTTGGGTTAGGGGTTGGTGGGTGGAGAGGTTGGGTTAGGGGTTGGTGGGTGGAGAGGTTGGGTTAGGGGTTGGTGGGTGGAGAGGTTGGGTTAGGGGTTGGTGGGTGGAGAGGTTGGGTTAGGGGTTGGTGGGTGGAGAGGTTGGGTTAGGGGTTGGTGTTAGGGGTTGGTGGGTGGAGAGGTTGGGTTAGGGGTTGGTGGGTGGAGAGGTTGGGTTAGGGGTTGGTGGGTGGAGAGGTTGGGTTAGGGGTTGGTTGGGTTAGGGTGGGTGGAGAGGTTGGGTTAGGGGTTGGTGGGTGGAGAGGTTGGGTTAGGGGTTGGTGGGTGGAGAGGTTGGGTTGGGTTGGTGGGTGGAGAGGTTGGGTTAGGGGTTGGTGGGTGGAGGTTGGGTTAGGGGTTGGTGGGTGGAGGGGGGTTGGGGTGGGGGTGGAGAGGTTGGGTTAGGGGTTGGTGGGTGGAGAGGTTGGGTTAGGGTT
>NW_027001845.1:102620-133312 GCF_036934945.1 Oncorhynchus masou masou
CGCCCCCGGTCAGAGCAACGCTCCTCGCCGCGTAAAAGCAGCAATTGACCCTTCTATATATTCTGAATGAGAAGAGTAATGGAATGAAAGAACATCAGCATTAGATGTTGCAGAAAGTGAAGAAATGAAGGGAGAGAGAAGGGAGAGAGAGGAGAGAGAGAGAAAGGAAAAAGAAAGGAGAGAGAGGAGAGAGAAAGGGAGAGAGAAAGGGAGAGAGAATGAAGGGAGAGAAGTGAGGGAAAGGGAGAGAGAAAAGAGGGAGAGAGGAGAGAGAGGAGAGAGAGAGAAAGGAGAGAGAGAGAAAGGAGAGAGAGAGAAAGGAGAGAGAGAGAGAGAGAAAGGAGGGAGAGAGGAGAGAGTGCTAGGTGATGAAATAATGGGGCAGGGTAGAGGGTGTTTGAATCTAAAGTGTATATTAACATTGAGGCAAAGCGTCAGACTAGCTGCCAGCTACCTCTATTAGCTTCACCCCACAGTTAATAATATTACCACATCATTGATTCCCCCCCCTCCCCCATAGAGATCATTAATACACATAGTTGGAGGAGTGATTGTGATGCGACAGAAAACCATTTATGGTGAGCTTCGTATTGGCCTTGACCAATCACTGACCACGTTGCTGCTTCATACTATACATCCTGTACAGAGAGCCTGAATCGGAGTTCACCTCCCTAGTTTGGATAACATTAAACACTGATCCAAGGAGAGAGGAGCACACGCATCCACATGGATACATAACCATCCCGAGAGGAGGTAAAGGCAATAACTAGGAGCTGTCATGTGATACGGAAGAAGATTGCAAAAATAAGGGGAGAGGGGGAGGGGGGAATGTTGAATCCTCACTCTCTTTTTTTTTTGGGGGGTGTAATCTGTCCTGGTTGCACTGGGACAAAACAGAGGACGTGACAATACGTTTGAAATCATCTAGTGTGTAATCTGTCCTGGTTGCACTGGGACAAAACAGAGGAACGTGACAATACTATCACGGCCTGATACATCCACAAACTCTTTTGTCATCTACATCATCTAGTGGTAACCTAGCTTCAACATCTAGTCTAGCTGGTAACCTAGCTTCAACATCATCTAGTGGTAACCTAGCTTCAACATCATCTAGTGGTAGTGGTACCTAGCTTCACCTAGCTTCAACATCATCTAGTGGTAACCTAGCTTCAACATCATCTAGTGGTAACCTAGCTTCAACATCATCTAGTGGTAACCTCTAGTGGTTCAACATCTATCATCTTCAGTGGTAACCTAGCTTCAACATCATCTAGTGGTAACCTAGCATCTAGTGGTAACAACATCATCTAGTGGTAACCTAGCTTCAACATCATCTAGTGGTAACCTAGCTTCAACATCATCTAGTGGTAACCTAGCTTCAACATCATCTAGTGGTAACCTAGCTTCACAACCTAGCTTCAACATCATCTAGGTAACCTAGCTTCAAGATCATCTAGTGGTAACCTAGCTTCAACATCATCTAGTGGTAACCTAGCTTCAACATCATCTAGTGGTAACCTAGCTTCAAGATCATCTAGTGGTAACCTAGCTTCAACATCATCTAGTGGTAACCTAGCTTCAACATCATCTAGTGGTAACCTAGCTTCAACATCATCTAGTGGTAACCTAGCTTCAACATCATCTAGTGGTAACCTAGCTTCAACATCATCTAGTGGTAACCTAGCTTCAACATCATCTAGTGGTAACCTAGCTTATTTTCCGCTAGCAGAATTAAAGGCATCAAGGGCACCTATCCCCCTTGGTTGTTTTCGTTTTCGTTTCACTTGGCAAACACATCCAAATCCATTTAAATTCCTTTTCAATCTCCATACACAAGATATTGTATTATTTTATTGGAAATCCGTCCATGTCCAGCCATTACCCATATGCATTTTAAAATTCATCTTCTTTTTGCCTGGTTGCTACATCTACTGCACCTGCTCAAATGTATTCATAACCAGAGGCAAGAACTAACAGAATAATTGCTTTACAGTTTTATAATGACATAATCACCTGGAGGCACATCACCTTGGTTACCTTCCTTAACGGAGATGATATGTACTCCTCAAGATAGTCGAGTGTGAGGATAATCAGTACCACCCCCCCCCCTGCCCCCTCCATTTAAATGGCTTGTCGTCCGTGGGCATAACAATGAACACTTGTAATAATAACACTATCACAGTTATCATGAAACAAGCTCTGAGTTCACGTTGAGCTTTTAATAGTTCCCGTTTAACCCAGACTCTGTAAACGTCCCTGTGAAAAAAAACGGGGAAGTCAATTACACTTATCGTCTTTGACACTTTTCAGAATTTACATTGAAATGCACCTCGAACAGCCATTCCCTCTGTTAATCATATTCACAGCATGAGCCTCTTTGCATGAGTGGGGCCGCGGTGGAACAAAACAAACACAACAAAACTCATTCAAAGCACCCTTGACTGATTGGGTTTACGTTCTTCTGGCTTCTCACCGTGCAATATGATCAGCACTTAAACGCAGCCCTGCAAATCAGGTTCATTTAGTTAAAGACGCTATGCGATAAATGACAGATTAAAGATGAGAGGTTGTTTTCCTGAACCCATCCTGATGTTTCCTCCTACAGCCGAGTGCCATATGGACAAGTAGTGGAGGGTGAGAGGCAGCATTTCCTGTTTCGCCGGAATGAGAAATGGGTTGTGTATAATGGGGCACTTTTAATTGTGATAATCGTCGCTCAAAATGGGGAGGCATGTAAAAACTCTTGTGATATGACGGAAGAGATTATGAGTAATTGTTAACGAGGCAGAAAAACACTTTATCTTCTTCTCAGAGAGAGAGAGAGAGATAGACAGAGAGAGGGAGAGGCAGAGAGAGGGAGATAGACAGAGAGAGACAGAGAGAGAGGGAGAGATAGAGAGAGAGAGAGAGAGAGAGACAGAGAGGGAGAGGCAGAGAGAGGGAGAGAGAGAGAGAGACAGAGAGAGAGAGCGAGAGAGAGACAGAGACAGAGAGAGAGAGAGAGAGAGAGAGAGAGAGAGAGAGAGAGAGAGGAGAGAGACAGACAGAGACAGAGAGAGAGAGAGAGAGAGACACAGAGAGAGATAGAGAGACACAGAGACACAGAGAGAGAGAGAGCAGCCTGGGTTGATGAGAGTAGATTAAGACAGCTGGCCCAGTCATTGATTGTACCTGCCTCATGACAAGTGTAATTCTTTATTTGTATGCAAACTAGATGCATGCAACATCAGGCATAGACACCAGTTTCAGAGGTAAATGCTCATTTTAAGAGCCATCCATCCGGCAATTTCCTGGATTAGACAACCAGGTGTATAAAACGAATGGAGCTACACAAGAAACCTTGTCTCCTGTCATTAATCTGGATCAATAAAGGATTCAACGTGGTGTATGTTGTTCTGAATGAAACACCAATCCAACCACGATCAGGGTCTCCGTGGTAACACAGCGTTCTTCTGAAAACAAGCAGTCGACATTTTACAATCCAACCACGATCAGGGTCTCCGTGGTAACACAGCGTTCTTCTGAAAACAAGCAGTCTACATTTTACAATCCAACCACGATCATGGTCTCCGTGGTAACACAGTGTTCTTCTGAAAACAACCAGTCTACATTTACAATCCAACCACGATCAGGGTCTCCATGGTAACACAGCGTTCTTCTGAAAACAAGCAGTCTACATTTACAATTCTTCTGAAAACAAGCAGTCTTTTACAATCCAACCACGATCAGGGTCTCCGTGGTCACACCAACGTTCTTCTGAAAACAAGCAGTCTACATTTACAATCCAACCACGATCAGGGTCTCCGTGGTAACACAGCGTTCTTCTGAAAACAAGCAGTCTACATTTACAATCCAACCACGATCAGGGTCTCCGTGGTCACACCAACATTCTTCTGAAAACAAGCGGTCTACATTTACAATCCAACCACGATGAGGGTCTCCGTGGTCACACCAACATTCTTCTGAAAACAAGCAGTCTACATTTACAATCCAACCACGATCAGGGTCTCCATGGTAACACAGCGTTCTTCTGAAAACAAGCAGTCTACATTTACAATCCAACCACGATCAGGGTCTCCATGTGGTTCTTCTGAAAACACAGTCTACATTAACAATCCAACCACGATCAGGGTCTCCGTGGTAACACAGCGTTCTTCTGAAAACAAGCAGTCTACATTTACAATCCAACCACGATCAGGGTCTCCATGGTCACACAGCGTTCTTCTGAAAACAAGCAGTCTAACTGTACATTGAGTCTACCAGTCTGCCTGTCGTTATTTATACGGTGATGTTTGCCGTGGTTATTTGCTGTGATCTGATGAAGCTCTGTGCGGTGGGGAACAAGACAGAATAGTTCATGTCTATCGATGGTACCTGCCGAAAGAGGTATTTTGAATGGTATTTTATTTTATAAGACTTTCATTGGACTATTTGATTAAATGAACACTATCTACACCTTTCCACGCAATTAAAACAAATCTAAATATCCCAAGAATACTGCTTTAGTTCTTATTTTTTCGGAGCTTTGAAAACAACAACCAGCCCAAACCGAGAGGAATTGTCTGAAGCTTCTCAGTGTTGTATTGTTGACACTTGGCAAGACGTATTCTCATTTCGGCAGGGGGCCTTAAAGCAGCAGGTCAATCCGTGTCGTTATAAAGTAGAGGTGGAGGCATGCAGACATGGATAAGACAGGGTCCTGTGTATCCCACGTCCCTGGGCACTGGCACTCATCGCTGGCTGGATGGGAAGTCATTTATGAAGTCCTTTACAACAGGCAGTGAAAGAGGTTAATTGAAAAATGTCGTAATGTCATTATGAAAGAACTAGATTAACCCAAGCTAATTCACTTTATTGTTGGGAAGAAAGAAGAATGAGCATTGAACTCTCTTGCAAATGTGGGGCTTGAATTAGGGGTGAGATGTTGTCTTTAAGGACTCTGCCAGTTTAATTAAGATATGGAAAATGACTCATTGTTCTACGCCACTAAAGTGCTGGGAATTAGCAGCCAAAGGCAGAGCCTGGCCGCCTTTCATATCGGGCAACGTGTGTTTGTTTGTTAAATACCCAGCAGCATTAAAAAAAAAAAAAAAAAAACTCAAGTACTTATTTTACTCATTTAGCATTAAGGTTGGAGTCTATTGGAACTACTTAACAGTCTGGCAGCCCTCTGATGTGTAACTGAGCCTAATAAAATGGGTTAGATTAAAAACCCTTTATGTTGGTTATTAGAATCCTTATCGGAACTGGTACAGTAGTAAGTTATATACAGTACCTACTAGGCTAGCCAACTTCCCTAAACAATGGATTTGCAAAAAACGTTGTTTTTTTTAAATCCACACTGAACAAAAATGTAAACACAACATTGTAAAGTGTTGGTCCCGTGTTTCAGGAGCTGTAATGAAATATCCCCGGAAATTTCCGATACGTTCGAAAAAGCTTATCTCTCTCTAAATTTGTTTACATCCCTGTTCGTGAGCATTTCTCCATTGCCAAGATAATCCATCCACCTCACAGGTGTGACATATCAAGAAGTTGATTAAACAGCATGGTCATTACACAGGTGCACCGTGTGCTTTGGACAATAAGAAGCGACTCTAAAATGTGCAGTTTTGTCACACAACACAATGCCACAGTCTACAATTTTGAGGGAGCGTGCAATTAGCATGTTCATAGGTTAATTTCTCTACCATAAGCCACCTCCAACTTAATTTTAGAGAATTTGGCAGGACATCCAACCGGCCTCACACAGACAACATGTATGGCTGTGTGTGGGCGAGCGGTATGCTGATGTCAGCGTTGTGAACAGAGAGCTCCATGGTGGCCGTGGGGTTATGGTGAGGGCAGGCATAAGCTACGGACAACAAACACAACAGCATTTTTATCGATGGCAATTTGAATACACAAAGAGACACGTGACAAGATCCTGAGAACCATTTACTTGAAATGACTGATTTCCTTCTATGAACCTTAACTCAGTAAAATCTTTGAAATTGTTGCATGTTACGTGTATATTTTTTTATTCAGTATATTTAACCTTTATCTAACCTGACAGTCCAGTTGAGGTCAAAGACCTCTTTCCAAAGGAAGACCTGGATAAAAAGATGGACTCTGAGATTGTTTGGTCGTTCTGCGTTGGTGTGTCTCTCCTTTTCCTTCCTGTGTTGTGTGTCTGACTCTGGTCTCATGTGTTCTCTCCTGTAGGAGGTGTTGCTGAAGAGAGCAGCTGACCTTGTGGAGGCTCTGTATGGGATGCCCCACAACAACCAGGTAAAGACACAACACAGCATCCTGCGCTCTGCACAGTCTATCACATGCAGGCTTCTCTCTCTCTGTGTCTCTCTCTCTGTGTCTCTCTGTCTCTTTCTCGGTCTCTCTCTCTCACTCTCGGTCTCTCTCGGTCTTGCTCTGTCTCTCTCTGTCTCTCTCTCGGTCTCTCTCTCTCACTCCCGGTCTCTCTCCGTCTCTCTCTCTCTCTCTCTCTCTCTCTGTGTCTCTCTGTGTCTCTCTCTCTGTCTCTCTCTCTCTCTCTCTCAACCTCTGTCTCTCTCACTCTAGTCTCTCTCTCTCTCTCTCTCTCTCTCTCTCTCTCTCTCTCTCTATTTCTCTCTCTCTCTATTTCTCTCTCTCTCTCTCTCTCGGTCTCTGTCCCTCTCTCTCTCTCTTCTCTCTCTTTGTGTACATTTGCGGTAATTAAATCAGCCCCCCCCCCACCCCCCCTGCAACCCTCCACTTTCCTTCTCTATTTCAAAGCTCCAGGCCATTGTACTGTATGTAGTGCTGTGGTGTCATTGCTCTCGGAGAGGTTGAATATTTAGTTTTCCTTCTTTCTCCCAACGTATTTATTCCTGGCTACTGCACACATCTGAGATAGAGGAGGTAATCAGTCAAAACACACACACACAGAGACCTATTCAAATGAGAGAATAACCTTGAACCAGGGCCAAAAGGTGCTTTCTGGAACCAATGCAAATTCCCTCCAAATAAATGTATGGAGCACAGCTTTATCAGGCTCTGATGCATTCAGACGAATTGACCAAGGTAGTACTTTCTATTCTCTCTCTCTCTAGTCTCTCTCTCTCTCTCTCTCTAGTCTCTCTCTCTCTCTCTAGTCTCTCTCTCTCTCTCTCTCTCTCTCTCTATCTCTCTCTCTCTCTTTCTCTCTCTCAACCTCTGTCTCTCTCTCTCTGTCTCTCTGTCTCTCTGTCTCTCTCTCTCTCTCTCTCTGTCTCTCTCTCTAGTCTCTCTCTCTCTCTCTCTGTCTCACTCTCTCTCTCTCTCTCTCTCTCTCTCTCTCTCTCTCTCTCTCTCTCTCTCTCTCTCTCTGTCTCTCTCTCTCTCTCTCTCCAATGTTTCAGCTAAATTATGACCTTGTACTGTAGCAGTTTCAGATGACTCAGTTATGCTGAAACATCCACAAATGACAGCAGTTTGAATGCACCGAGGTGTCTGTTTAAACTTTAAACAGTACTATATAGAGACATGACTACATGGAACTCTATTCCACAGTACTACATAGAGCCATGACTACATGGAACTCTATTCCACAGTACTACATAGAGCCATGACTATATGGAACTCTATTCCACAGTACTACATAGAGCTATGACTACATGGAACTCTATTCCACAGTACTACATAGAGACATGACTACATGGAACTCTATTCCACAGTACTACATGGAACTCTATTCCATCGTCCTGCATAGAGCCATGACTACATGGAACTCTATTCCACAGTCCTACATAGAGCCATGACTACATGGAACTCTATTCCACAATCCTACATAGAGCCATGACTACATGGAACTCTATTCCACAGTACTACATAGAGACATGACTACATGGAACTCTATTCCACAGTACTACATGGAACTCTATTCCATCGTCCTGCATAGAGCCATGACTACATGGAACTCTATTCCACAGTCCTACATAGAGCCCTGACTACATGGAACTCTATTCCATATCAAGTAACTGATGCAAAGTGTAAAATTAGATTTAAAAAAACAGATAAAAAAATACACCTTATGGAACAGCGGGGACTGTGAAGCAACACACACACACACACGCGCACACGCACACGCACACGCACACACATACACACTATACACACTATACACACACGTACCCATGGATTTTGTGTTGTAGATATGTGGTAGTAGAGTAGGGGCCTGAGGGCGCACACTTAGTGTGTTGTGAATTCTGTTGTGAATGTATTGTAATGTTAAAAAAAACTGTATAAACTGCTTAATTTTGCTGGACACCAGGAAGAGTAGCTGCTGCCTTGGCAGGAACTAATGGGGATCCATAATAAACCCCAGGAAGAGTAGCTGCTGCCTTGGCTGGAACTAATGGGGATCCATAATAAACCCCAGGAAGAGTAGCTGCTGCCTCGGCAGGAACTAATGGGGATCCATAATAAACCCCAGGAAGAGTAGCTGCTGCCTTGGCAGGAACTAATGGGGATCCATAATAAACCCCAGGAAGAGTAGCTGCTGCCTTGACAGAAACTAATGGAGATCCATAATAAACCCCAGGAAGAGTAGCTGCTGCCTTGACAGGAACTAATGGGGATCCATAATAAACCCCAGGAACTAATGGGGATCCATAATAAACCCCAGGAAGAGTAGCTGCTGCCTTGGCAGGAACTAATGGAGATCCATAATAAACCCCAGGAAGAGTAGCTGCTGCCTTGGCAGGAACTAATGGGGATCCATAATAAACCCCAGGAAGAGTAGCTGCTGCCTTGACAGAAACTAATGGAGATCCATAATAAACCCCAGGAAGAGTAGCTGCTGCCTTGGCAGGAACTAATGGGGATCCATAATAAACCCCAGGAAGATCCATAATAAACCCCAGGAAGAGTAGCTGCTGCCTTGGCAGGAACTAATGGAGATCCATAATAAACCCCAGGAAGAGTAGCTGCTGCCTTGGCAGGAACTAATGGGGATCCATAATAAACCCCAGGAAGAGTAGCTGCTGCCTTGACAGGAACTAATGGGGATCCATAATAAACCTCAGGAAAAGTAGCTGCTGCCTTGGCAGGAACTAATGGTGATCCATAATAAACCCCAGGAAGAGTAGCTGCTGCCTTGACAGGAACTAATGGGGATCCATAATAAACCCCAGGAAGAGTAGCTGCTGCCTTGACAGGAAATAATGGGGATCCATAATAAACCCCAGGAAGAGTAGCTTATGCCTTGGCAGGAACTAATGGGGATCCATAATAAACCCCAGGAAGAGTAGCTGCTGCCTTGACAGGAACTAATGGGGATCCATAATAAACCCCAGGAAGAGTAGCTGCTGCCTTGGCAGGAACTATTGGGGATCCATAATAAACCCCAGGAACTAATGGGGATCCATAATAAACCCCAGGAAGAGTAGCTGCTGCCTTGGCAGGAACTATTGGGGATCCATAATAAACCCCAGGAAGAGTAGCTGCTGCCTTGGCAGGAACTAACGGGGATCCATAATAAACCCCAGGAAGAGTAGCTGCTGCCTTGGCAGGAACTAATGGGGATCCATAATAAATCCCAGGAAGAGTAGCTGATGCCTTGGCAGGAACTAATGGGGATCCATAATAAACCCCAGGAAGAGTAGCTGCTGCCTTGGCAGGAACTAACGGGGATCCATAATAAACCCCAGGAAGAGTAGCTGCTGCCTTGGCAGGAACTAATGGGGATCCATAATAAATCCCAGGAAGAGTAGCTGATGCCTTGGCAGGAACTAATGGGGATCCATAATAAACCCCAGGAAGAGTAGCTGCTGCCTTGACAGGAACTAATGGGGATCCATAATAAACCCAGGGAAGAGTAGCTGCTGCCTTGACAGGAACTAATGGGGATCCATAATAAACCCCAGGAAGAGTAGCTGCTGCCTTGGCAGGAACTAATGGGGATCCATAATAAACCCCAGGAAGAGTAGCTGCTGCCTTGGCAGGAACTAATGGGGATCCATAATAAACCCCAGGAACTAATGGGGATCCATAATAAACCCCAGGAAGAGTAGCTGCTGCCTTGACAGGAACTAATGGGGATCCATAATAAACCTCAGGAAGAGTAGCTGCTGCCTTGGCAGGAACTAATGGTGATCCATAATAAACCCCAGGAAGAGTAGCTGCTGCCTTGACAGGAACTAATGGGGATCCATAATAAACCCCAGGAAGAGTAGCTGCTGCCTTGACAGGAAATAATGGGGATCCATAATAAACCCCAGGAAGAGTAGCTGCTGCCTTGGCAGGAACTATTGGGGATCCATAATAAACCCCAGGAAGAGTAGCTGATGCCTTGGCAGGAACTAATGGGGATCCATAATAAACCCCAGGAAGAGTAGCTGCTGCCTTGACAGGAACTAATGGGGATCCATAATAAACCCATGGAAGAGTAGCTGCTGCCTTGACAGGAACTAATGGGGATCCATAATAAACCCCAGGAAGAGTAGCTGCTGCCTTGGCAGGAACTAATGGGGATCCATAATAAACCCCAGGAAGAGTAGCTGCTGCCTTGGCAGGAACTAATGGGGATCCATAATAAACCCCAGGAACTAATGGGGATCCATAATAAACCCCAGGAAGAGTAGCTGCTGCCTTGACAGGAACTAATGGGGATCCATAATAAACCACAGGAAGAGTAGCTGCTGCCTTGGCTGGAACTAATGGGGATCCATAATAAACCCCAGGAAGAGTAGCTGCTGGGGATCCATAATAAATACAACTACCATTACTGTAACCTTCATATATGCGCATGTGTTCAAATACACAAGGTCACAATGAGACTATATGTTTCAATGTTAAAGGCAAATATATGGATCCCTTGTGACGCGTCCTCTCCTCTACTTTCAGGAGATCATCCTGAAGCGAGCGGCCGACATCGCCGAGGCCCTGTACAGCGTCCCGCGTAACCACAACCAGATCCCCTCACTGGGCAACACGGCGTCGCACGGCGGCATGATGGGAGTCAACTCTTTCGGCAGCCAGCTCGCCGTCAACGTCTCAGAGACGTCACAGGGTAATGACCAGGGTATGTGGCCATGGGGACCTCCCAAATGGCTCCCTATGCCCTTTATAGTGCCCTACCTATGGGAAAGTAGTGCACTACATAGGGGAAAGTCGTGCACTATATAGGGAAAGTAGTGCACTACAATGTTAAAGTCGTGCACTATATAGGGAAAGTAGTGCACTACATTGGTAAAGTAGTGCACTAGATAGGGAAAGTAGTGCACTACATAGGGGAAAGTCGAGCACTATATAGGGAAAGTAGTGCACTACATTGGTAAAGTAGTGCACTATACAGGGAAAGTAGTGCACTATATTGGTAAAGTTGGGCACTGTATAGGGAAAGTAGTGCACTATATTGGTAAAGTTGGGCACTGTATAGGGAAAGTAGTGCACTACATTGGTAAAGTAGTGCACTATATAGTGAAAGTAGTGCACTACATTGGTAAAGTAGTGCACTACATTGGTAAAGTAGTGCACTATATAGTGAATAGGGTGCCATTTGGGACGCGCTCCATGAGTGAAGATAAGCTGCCGACAACAACTAATCTAGCTTTACCCTTTAAATATTACCTGGTCGGCTCTGACTCTCTGCTTGCAGCTTCTCTATCTTCTCTTGCTGGATCTTATAACTGATCCCTGGGGGCTTGACGCTGTCACTGCCTCCCCTGTTCTGTTTGCCTGCCTGGCTCAGCCGGGAATGACCCACCGACCCACCGAACGCTCACAACTATTCACTTAGCAGCCGCCTGGGATGATAATACTTAATAATATCTGTTCTGTGTTGCCACTGCTAAGGTCAGGGTTTATATCTGTTCTGTGTTGCCACTGCTAAGGTCAGGGTTTATATCTGTTCTGTGTTGCCACTGCTAAGGTCAGGGTTTATATCTGTTCTGTGTTGCCACTGCTAAGATCAGGGTTTATATCTGTTCTGTGTTGCCACTGCTAAGATCAGGGTTTATATCTGTTCTGTGTTGCCACAGCTAAGATCAGGGTTTATATCTGTTCTGTGTTGCCACAGCTAAGATCAGGGTTTATATCTGTTCTGTGTTGCCACTGCTAAGATCAGGGTTTATATCTGTTCTGTGTTGCCACAGCTAAGATCAGGGTTTATATCTGTTCTGTGTTGCCACAGCTAAGGTCAGGGTTTATATCTGTTCTGTGTTGCCACAGCTAAGGTCAGGGTTTATATCTGTTCTGTGTTGCCACAGCTAAGGTCAGTGTTTATATCTGTTCTGTGTTTCCACTGCTAAGGTCAGTGTTGACATCTGTTCTGTGTTTCCACTGCTAAGGTCAGTGTTGACATCTGTTCTGTGTTGCCACTGCTAAGGTCAGTGTTTATATCTGTTCTGTGTTGCTGTTTATATCTGTTCTGTGTAGTTGCTAAGGTCAGCTAAGGTCAGGGTTTGTTGCCATATAGCTAGTTCTGTGTTGCCATGCTAAGGTCAGGTTTATATCTGTTCTGTGTTGCCACAGCTAAGATCAGGGTTTATATCTGTTCTGTGTCCAATGCCACAGTCTGGTTCGACACTAAGGCTGTATCACACCCGTTGGAAGTCTGTTCTGTGCACAATGCCACTGCTAAGGGGAAGGCAGGGTTGTTTTTTAACTGACTTGCCTTTTTTTTAAATAATAATGTTCAAAAACCCTGTGTTATTTGCCACAATCCAACATACTAAGGTCAGGGTTTATATCTGTTGTATTTACTGTCACCTGGTTGTATTTACTGGTTGTCACCTGGTTGTATTTAAGTATCAGGGTATTTATATCTGTTCTGTGTTTACTGCACACTGGTTGTATTTACTGGTTAAGTATTTACTGGTTGTCACCTGGGTATTTATATCTGGTTGTATTCTGGTTGTATTTACAGGTTGTTTTTACTGGTTGTATTTACTGGTTGTATTTACTGGTTGTCACCTGGTTGTATTTACTGGTTGTATTTACAGGTTGTATTTACTGGTTGTATTTACTGGTTGTATTTACTGGTTGTATTTACTGGTTGTCACCTGGTTGTATTTACTGGTTGTATTTACTGGTTGTATTTACTGGTTGTCACAGCTGGTTGCATTTACTGGTTGTATTTACTGTTGTCACCTGGTTGTATTTAATGGTTGTTTACAGTTGTATTTACTGGTTGTATTTACTGGTTGTATTTACTGGTTGCATTCACTGGTTGCTTTAACAGGTTGTATTTACTGGTTGTATTTACTGGTTGTATTTACTGGTTGTCACCTGGTTGTATTTACTGGTTGTATTTACTGTTCTGTGTTTACAGCCACAGGTTGTATTTACTGGTTGCATTTACAGGTTGTATTTACTGGTTGTATTTACTGGTTGTATTTACTGGTTGTCACCTGGTTGTATTTACTGGTTGTATTTACTGGTTGTATTTACAGGTTGTATTTACAGGTTGTATTTACTGGTTGTATTTACTGGTTGTATTTACTGGTTGTATTTACTGGTTGTTTTTACTGGTTGTATTTCCTGGTTGTCACCTGTTGTCTTTACAGTTGTCACCTGCTAAGTCTTAGGGTTTTCCTGGTAGGTTTCCGTGTGTTTCCATGAGGAGAAGCACATATCTGTTCTTACTGGACACAAGACATAATACAGGAGTTGTCCGTAGCCTGATGGACACAGACTAACACAGTAAAACACTGTGGTCCAGCTAAGTCAGGCTTCCCTTTAACACTCTATTCCATTCTGTCAAACTCATTCCATGGAGCCACTCCTTCGTAGTTGATGGATGAATTAAGATCACTGATTAGGAAGGAACTCCCCTCACCTGGTTGTCTAGGGCTTAGTAAGGAACTCCCCTCACCTGGTTGTCTGGGTCGTAGTAAGGAACTCCCTCACCTGGTTGTCTGGGTCACAGCTAAGTAGGAACTCCCCTGTTGTCTGGTCGTTAAGCCACCTAGGTCTTAGTAAGGTCACCTGGTTGTCGGGGTCTCAGTCTCCCCTCACCTGGTTCTGTGTTGCCACTGGTTGTCTGGGTCGTAGTAAGGAACTCCCCTCACCTGGTTGTCTAGATCTATAGAACTACTCACCTGGTTGCTAGGTCGTATGGAACTCCACTCACCTGGTTGTCTGTCAGTTTAAGGAACTCCCCTCACCTGGTTGTCTAGGTCTTCTGTGTCTCCACTGGTAGTACCCCCTACCTGGTTGTCTAGGTCGTAAAGCTACTCACCTGGTTATCTAGGTCAGGAACTCCCCTCACCTGGTTGTCTGGGTCAAGGTACTGGTTGTCAGGTCATTGTAGTAAGGAACTCCCCTCACAAAGGAACTGGTTGTCTGGGTCGTAGTAAGGAACTCCACTCAACTGGTTGTCTCGGCTTAGTAAGTCTCTCACTGGTTGTCTAGGTCTTAGTATTGGTTGTCTAGGTCGTAGTAAGGAACTCCCTGGTTGTCTCTTACCCTATGGTTGTCTAGGTCGTAGTAAGGAACTCCCCTCACCTGGTCGTTATCTCTCACCTGGTTGTCTAGGTCTTAGTAAGGAACTCCCCTCACCTGGTTGTCTAGGTCGTAGTAAGGAACGCCCCTCACCTGGTTGTCTAGGTCGTAGTAAGGAACTCCCCTCACCTGGTTGTCTAGGTCGTAGTAAGGAACTCCCCTCACCTCGTTGTCTAGGTCGTAGTAAGGAACTCCCTATGGTCCCTCTGGTCCCTATGATACCTATGTTCCCTGTGGTCCCTGTGGTCCCTGATCAAAAGCAGGGCACTAAATAAGGAATAGGTCGTCACTTCGGACATATAGTAGACTATTTATCTATAAAATAGCCTAATGTTGTGGTTCTACCTTCCCTAAGTCCTTTTCTCCCGCTCTCAACAGTAGGATACAGCCGTCAAACCAGCAGTGTGTCCCCTCGAGGCTACGTCCCCAGCAGCACACCACAACAGGCCAACTACAACACCGTTAGCAACAGCATGAACGGCTACGGCAACCCCATGTCCAATCTGGGAGTACCCAGTTCACCAGGCTTCCTCAACGGCTCCTCTGCCAACTCCCCCTACGGCAGTAAGTATCAAGGTAACGACACACCACCTCGACTTCCTCCGTGTCTACGAGTCTGAGACTCTTAGATTTTTCTTCATTTTTGATTTTTCTTCATTTTTGATTTTTCTTCATTTTTGATTTTCTTGATTTTTGATTTTCTTGATTCTTGATTTTCTAGATTTTCTTGATTTTTGATTTTCTTGATTCTTGATTTTCTTGATTTTTGATTTTCTTGATTTTTGATTTTCTTGATTTTCTTGATTTTTGATTTTCTTGATTTTTGCCTAACCCCCCCACCTCCTCTGTTAATGTTTTGATTAGTGTTTGTATTATTTTGGAATGTGTGCTACTGGATAAAAGGAGGGGTGACTCTGGAGGCTGAAAACCCAAGACCCAACTGAAAAAAATAAATAAAAAAATCATCAATCAGACTTACAAATTTATACACAAAAAAAATACATGGAAAAGTTAAAAAAATTATGACATTGTGCACGTCCCCCAAAAGAAAATGCCTAAAAATTATAGAAGCAAAGTTTTCGTGAGTGATTTTCCACCAAGTCAAGAGTCTATTGTCAGATACCTATTATCCAGAGTGGCTGAGGCAAAACATTTCATATCACAATCCCACAAACTCCAAATATGATTTGGAATTTTTTGTCGTTGTTATTATTATTACAAATTGGTTTCTTAGTTACGTAAATGTAATTATTTGTCAAATCCCATCCAAATTCTGATCTTTTTTTTCTTCTTTTTTTCACAATCATCTTGATTTCTCCTGAGTTCTTTCCAAATCTATACACGTTTTGATTTGAAAAGAGGCAAGGCCTTATCAATTAATTTAATCAAATTAATCTGAAACATCTTGATTTTTGAATGATCTGTGCCGTGGTGAAACTCCTCTCTGAGTGGTGCTTATGTTTGCTTTATTGCAGTAGTGCCGTCGAGCCCCACCATGGCAGCCTCTTCGGTCAGCCTCTCTACAAACTGTAGCAGTACACACGGCATTTTCTCATTCTCACCTGCCAATGTCATCTCTGCAGTGAAACAAAAGAGCGCCTTTGCCCCTGTTGTAAGGCCCCAAGCTTCTCCACCACCTTCTTGCACCAGTGCAAATGGCAATGGACTTCAAGGTGAGCCGTCCTCCCTCCTTTTACAGTGCCCTCCATAGTCATTCTGTCCTTCTGTTCTGTTCTGACTTGTTGGTCCACTGGCATCTCTCTGTTCTGTTCTGACCTGTTGGCCCACTGGCATCTCATCTGTTCTGACCTGTTGGCCCACTGTTCTGACCTGTTGGCCCGCTGGCATCTCTCTCACGTGCCTGCCTGCCCACCTCCACCCAAAACCATGGGCAACCATGCACCGCCAGTCTGGGTTAAACGAGAGTACGAGTGGACATAAATGACATATTTGAGGATGGATGATGATTGCGTGGACGGGTGGATGGATGGATTGATGGGTACATTATGCCTGCATGTATGTGTTTATTTATTTCTCTATTTATTTATCAAACCATTAATGATTAAGGGCAGTTAGGAGTCTCTTGGGGGGTTACTCTCCCCCCATATATATATTTTTTGCATCAGAACACCATAGTACAGAATACCAGCACATACAGGGTTGGGGTCAATTCTGATTTCATTTGTAAATTGCTCTTTAATTCCAATTTTTTAAAAATCTCACAGAAAGCAGAATTTGAAAAATAATTTAAATTAAAGGAAGTAGATGTAGTTCAATTAAATCCCATGAAATTGTAATTATTATTTATTATGTATTTCTATCACTGAAAAATAATTTGAATTGAAGGAAGTAGATGTAGTTCAATTAAATCCCCATGAAATTGTAATTATTATTTATTATGTATTTCTATCACTGAAAAATAATTTGAATTGAAGGAAGTAGATGTAGTTCAATTAAATTACATGAAATTGTAATTATTATTTATTACGTATTTCTATCACTAAAGAAATGTTCATTTTAACATCACGTATTGTTACGAATGCCATGTAGCATATGGTTGAAACATTAACAAAATAAAATAATAATAATAATTATCCTAAAACTATTTTAAATAATTACAGTGGTCTGGAAATATTAAGAAGATTTTGTGGGTTGTCTATAATACCTCAGGATGCCCCTTAATGGGGTGGCAGGTAGTCTAGTGGTTAGAGCCAGGTAGCCTAGTGGTTAGAACCAGGTAGTGGTTAGAACCAGGTAACCTCGTGGTTAGAACCAGGTAGCCTAGTGGTTAGAGCCAGAACCAGGTAGCCTAGTGGTTAGGCAGTTAGTCTAGCCAGGTAGCCTAGTGGTTAGAACCAGGTAGCCTAGTGGTTAGAACCAGGTAGCCTAGTGGTTAGAACCAGGTAACCTCGTGGTTAGAACCAGGTAGTCTAGTGGTTAGAACCAGGTAACCTAGTGGTTAGAACCAGGTAATCTAGTGGATAGAACCAGGTAACCTAGTGGTTAGAACCAGGTAACCTAGTGGTTAGAGCCAGGTAGCCTGATGGTTAGAACCAGGTAACCTGGTGGTTAGAACCAGGTAACCTAGTGGTTAGATCCAGGTAGCCTAGTGGTTAGAACCAGGTTACCTAGTGGTTAGAACCAGGTAATCTTTTGGTTAGAGCCAGGTAGCCTAGTGGTTAGACCCAGGTAACCAGGTGGTTAGAGCCAGGTAACCTAGTGGTTAGATCCAGGTAGCCTGATGGTTAGAACCAGGTAACCTGGTGGTTAGAACCAGGTAACCTAATGGTTAGAGCCAGGTAGCCTAGTGGTTAGAGCCAGGTAGCCTAGTGGTTAGAACCAGGTAACCTAGTGGTTAGAGCCAGGTAACCTAGTGGTTAGAGCCAGGTAACCTAGTGGTTAGAGCCAGGTAACCTAGTGGTTAGAACCAGGCAACCTAGTGGTTAGAGCCAGGTAACCTAGTGGTTAGAGCCAGGTAACCTAGTGGTTAGAGCCAGGTAGCCTAGTGGTTAGAGCCAGGTAACCTAGTGGTTAGAGCCAGGTAGCCTAGTGGTTAGAGCCAGGTAACCTAGTGGTTAGAACCAGGTAACCTAGTGGTTAGAGCTTTGGGCCAGTAACAGAAAGGTACAAGTAGTTCTGCCCCCTGAACAAGGCAGTTTAACCCACTGTTCCCCTGAACAAGGCAGTTTAACCCACTGTTCCCCTGAACAAGGCAGTTAATCCACTGTTCCCCTGAACAAGGCAGTTTAACCCACTGTTCCCCTGAACAAGGCAGTTTAACCCACTGTTCCCCTGAACAAGGCAGTTTAACCCACTGTTCCCCTGAACAAGGCAGTTAGCCCACTGTTCCCCTGAACAAGGCAGTTTAAACCACTGTTCCCCTGAACAAGGCAGTTTAGCCCACTGTTCCCCTGAACAAGGCAGTTAACCCCACTGTTCCCCTGAACAAGGCAGTTCACCCACTGTTCCCCTGAACAAGGCAGTTTAAACCACTGTTCCCCTGAACAAGGCAGTTTAAACCACTGTTCCCCTGAACAAGGCAGTTTAAACCACTGTTCCCCCACTGTTCCCCTGAACAAGGCAGTTTAACCCACTGTTCCCCTGAACAAGGCAGTTTAACCCACTGTTCCCCTGAACAAGGCAGTTTAACTGTTCCCCTGAACAAGGCAGTTTAACCCACTGTTCCCCTGAACAAGGCAGTTTAACCCACTGTTCCCCTGAACAAGGCAGTTAACCCACTGTTCCCCTGAACAAGGCAGTTCAACCCACTGTTCCCCTGAACAAGGCAGTTTAACCCACTGTTCCCCTGAACAAGGCAGTTTAACCCACTGTTCCCCTGAACAAGGCAGTTAACCCACTGTTCCCCTGAACAAGGCAGTTTAACCCACTGTTCCCCTGAACAAGGCAGTTTAACCCACTGTTCCCCTGAACAAGGCAGTTTAACCCACTGTTCCCCTGAACAAGGCAGTTCCACCCCCTGAACAAGGCAGTTCACCCACTGTTCCCCTGAACAAGGCAGTTTAACCCACTGTTCCCTAACAAGGCCCCACTGTTCCCCTGAACAAGGCAGTTAGCCCACTGTTCCCCTGAACAAGGCAGTTAACCCACTGTTCCCCTGAACAAGGCAGTTCACCCACTGTTCCCCTGAACAAGGCAGTTCACCCACTGTTCCCCTGAACAAGGCAGTTTAACCCACTGTTCCCCTGAACAAGGCAGTTCACCCACTGTTCCCCTGAACAAGGCAGTTTAACCCACTGTTCCCCTGAACAAGGCAGTTAACCCACTGTTTCCCTGAACAAGGCAGTTTAACCCACTGTTCCCCTGAACAAGGCAGTTCACCCACTGTTCCCCTGAACAAGGCAGTTTAACCCACTGTTCCCCTGAACAAGGTTCCCCTGAGTTTAACCCACTGTTCCCCTGAACAAGGCAGTTTAACCCACTGTTCCCCTGAACAAGGCAGTTTAACCCACTGTTCCCCTGAACAAGGCAGTTAACCCACTGTTCCCCTGAACAAGGCAGTTTAACCCACTGTTCCCCTGAACAAGGCAGTTTAACCCACTGTTCCCCTGAACAAGGCAGTTTAACCCACTGTTCCCCTGAACAAGGCAGTTTAACCCACTGTTCCCCTGAACAAGGCAGTTTAACCCACTGTTCCCCTGAACAAGGCAGTTAACCCACTGTTCCCCAAGAACAAGGCAGTTAATCCACTGTTCCCCTGAACAAGGCCACTGTTCCCCAAGGCAGTTCACCCACTGTTCCCCTGAACAAGGCAGTTAATCCACTGTTCCCCTGAACAAGGCAGTTAGCCCACTGTTCCCCTGAACAAGGCAGTTAACCCACTGTTCCCCTGAACAAGGCAGTTTAACCCACTGTTCCCCTGAACAAGGCAGTTCACCCACTGTTCCCCTGAACAAGGCAGTTAGCCCACTGTTCCCCTGAACAAGGCAGTTAGCCCACTGTTCCCCTGAACAAGGCAGTTTAACCCACTGTTCCCCTGAACAAGGCAGTTTAACCCATTGTTCCCCAGTAGGCAGTCATTGTAAATAAGAATTTGTTCTTAACTCGTTTGCCGAGTTAAAGAAAGGATAAATTAAATAATCTTTTAAATATGAAATATATATTTCCCAGAATGCATTTGATCAAACACTGGGAACAATCTAGTACTCTAGAAATCTTTCATGACAATGAAAAATACTGCTTGACATCTTAAAAACGAATATTTGAAATCTGGCGTATATAGCTTGTTAATAAGTGGAAGATAATTTTGATAAAAGGTTTGTCAAATTAATGTCTCAGTTGAATTAGTTTGATATGCTTTGAGATGTGTATTATAATTCATTCAGTTCAAATGATGCTTCCTGTGGGTTTGTGGCCAGTTCAAATTCAATTCAAATTCATGGTTTGAATTTTCAGAAACTCAGAATTGAGCCGAACCCTGAAAACCTGATATGGACAACATGTATCCTAAGCTGAGTACTGTAATGATGAACAAACCAATAGCGTAAGGTCCCGTAGCTCTCGTACTTCTGCATTATTCACTGCAGCCCTAGGATCCAGCCCTCTTTTACATTGTATCTGAATTGTACTTCATATGCTTTAATACCCATTACCCCCCCCCCTCCACCCATCACCCCCCCACCCCCTCCACCCATCACGCCCCCTCCACCCATCACCCCTCCACTCATCACCCCCTCCACCCATCACCCCCCCTCCACCCCCACCCCCCACCCCCTCCACCCATCACGCCCCCCCATCTCCACCCATCACCCCTCCACCCATCACCCCCCCGTCCACCCATCACCCCCCTCCACCCATCACCCCCCTCTCCACCCATCACCCCCACCCCCTCGACCCATCACGCCCCCGTCCACCCATCACCCCGTCCACCCATTACCCCCCCCCCCCCCTCGACCCATCACCCACCCTCTTCCACTGACCCTCGTGAGCCCTTTCCAGTCCTTGGTCCTTGGTGAATAGACTCCCTGTAACTCCGACAAGCACTCCAGCACGGTATTTAAAAAAAAATGTAGCCAGGATTAGAGATCGGCACGTTCCCAGCCCTTTGGAAAGCAACACATGTCAACCTTCTGATATAGGTGGAGTATTGTCCTGGTGTAAAGCAACACATGTCAACCTTCTGTCTGATATAGGTGGAGTATTGTCCTCGGTGTAAAGCAACACATGTCAACCTTCTGTCTGATATAGGTGGAGTATTGTCCTCGGTGTAAAGCAGTCACATGTCAACCTTCTGTCTGATATAGCTGGAGTATTGTCCTCGGTGTAAAGCAACACATGTCAACCTTCTGTCTGATATAGGTGGAGTATTGTCCTTCAACACATGTCAACCTTCTGTCTGATATAGGTGGAGTATTGTCCTCGGTGTAAAGCAACACATGTCAAAGCCTGTCTTCTGTCTGATATAGGTGGAGTATTGTCCTCGTCTGTGTAAAGCAACACATGTCAACCTTCTGTCTGATATAGCTGGAGTATTGTCCTCGGTGTAAAGCAACACATGTCAACCTTCTGTCTGATATAGGTGGAGTATTGTCCTCGGTTTAAAAAAACACATGTCAACCTCATGTGTGGAGTTTTTTGTAAAGCAACACATGTCAACCTTCCATCTGCTATAGGTGGAGTGTCCTCGTTAAAAAAAAACCTTCCATCTGATATGTTTTCCTCGGTTAAAAGCGTACACATTTTATCCACTGTGTGTTTTTTTTTGCTAGTTGTGCAGTTTAACACCAAGACAACGTTATGCGATGCAACACAGTCTCTCTCTATATATACATATATATGGCTTTTCTAATTGAGAAAAAGCAGAAACTCAACAGAAAATACAGAGGGAGTCATTGTGCAAGCAAAACACATCAGTGTCAACCAGTTTCCAACGAAAGTGTGATTCTGGATTTTATTTTTCCTGCTCTGTGTCGAGGCCGACGTGTTGTGCTTGAAAACAGGTTTTAGTCATAGTGTGTGCATCCAATATTAATAACGCAGACAGCTAATGAAGTGGGAAATTAAAGTTCATGCTGTTACATGTGTATACTTATTAATATGTAGTCTGCAGAAATTAATGAGGAATGCCATGTCATCAAGTCCAACCGGCAAACTTAAAAGCATTCCAACCATGACATCACAAATAAGTCCAAAGCACTGGAGAAACAGGAAGGCCTAATTGTTAAAGTGAGTTGAAGGACCCGAGTATATCAATCTTCTTTCTTCTGGCAGCTCATCTATAGGATACTCTCCCTAGCATCTGAACACTGCAAATCATCTATAGGGTACTCTCTAGCATCTGAACACTGCAATTCATCTCTAGGGTACTCTCACTAGCATCTGATCACTGCAATTCATCTCTAGGGTACTCTCCCTAGCATCTGAACACTGCAAATCATCTATAGGGTACTCTCTAGCATCTGAACACTGCAATTCATCTCTAGGGTACTCTCACTAGCATCTGATCACTGCAATTCATCTCTAGGGTACTCTCACTAGCATCTGAACACTGCAATTCAGGGCTCCATTCAATCAGATCCTCTAGCCGATATCCGCATAGTGGTTGTGTTGCACTGCATTAGAGTTCAAATCTCTAGGCTCCTAAAGCGGATGTTGCCATTGGCTGTAATGCATTGCTTAAAAGAAATCTGCTATTCATCTAATGAGTTGCGTAACATAAACCCTGCTATTGGCTGTAATGAGTTGCATTAACAGAAACCCTGCTATTGGCTGTAATGAGTTGCGTTAACAGAAACCCTGCTATTGGCTGTAATGAGTTGCGTTAACAGAAATCCTGCTATTGGCTGTAATGAGTTACATTAACAGAAACCCTGCTATTGGCTGTAATGAGTTACATTAACAGATATCCTGCTATTGGCTGTAATGAGTTGCGTTAACAGATACCCTGCTATTGGCTGTAATGAGTTGCATTAACAGAAACCCTGCTATTGGCTGTAATGAGTTGCATTAACAGAAACCCTGCTATTGGCTGTAATGAGTTGCATTAACATAAACCCTGCTATTGGCTGTAATGAGTTGTGTTAACATAAACCCTGCTATTGGCTGTAATGAGTTGCATTAACAGAAACCCTGCTATTGGCTGTAATGAGTTGCATTAACATAAACCCTGCTATTGGCTGTAATGAGTTGCGTTAACAGAAACCCTGCTATTGGCTGTAATGAGTTACATTAACAGAAACCCTGCTATTGGCTGTAATGAGTTACATTAACAGAAACCCTGCTATTGGCTGTAATGAGTTGCATTAACAGAAACCCTGCTATTGGCTGTAATGAGTTGCATTAACAGAAACCCTGCTATTGGCTGTAATGAGTTGCGTTAACAGAAACCCTGCTATTGGCTGTAATGAGTTGCATTAACATAAACCCTGCTATTGGCTGTAATGAGTTGCATTAACAGAAACCCTGCTATTGGCTGTAATGAGTTGCATTAACAGAAACCCTGCTATTGGCTGTAATGAGTTACATTAACAGAAACTCTGCTATTGGCTGTAATGAGTTGCGTTAACAGATACCCTGTGCAGCCTGGTTGACGAGTTGGAACACTGGAATGTGAGTTGTAATCGACAACTTCATTCAGGGTGTTGGAAACGCTCATTATTTTGTTGATTGATGTTTTTTTCAATTTGAGGTGATTATTTCGGCCTACACTTCATCATCCTCACCTCCAACATGACATCCGTTATTCGGGTGTCTGCTATCGCTGGTTCATTTGATCTGATTGAATCTACATATATATATATTTCTTAGAAGTAGATGCATACCGTATATCATCATAAACATTTATAAAATCGTATTCATAACACACAAAACTCTAGAATTTCAGATTATGTGCACCTCAGATGGCGTAAACCTCGTGATAAGACTTAAAAAGCTGTAGAATGCAGAGCCCTGCTATATGGTAGAATGCCTTGCAGTAATGTTGGCATAAAAAAAACTACCAAGGTTTTCAATTTGAGGGAACCTGAGAAGTGTCTGGTCCTTGGCTGGTGAGAGAGAGAGAGAGAGAGAGACAGAGAGACAGAGAGAGAGAGACAGAGAGAGACATAGAGAGAGAGACATAGAGAGAGAAAGGCAGAGAGAGACATAGAGAGAGAGAGACAGAGAGAGAGAGAGAGACAGAGAGAGAGAGAGAGAGAGAGACATAGAGAGAGAGAGACCGAGAGAGAGAGAGACAGAGAGAGCGAGAGAGAGAGAGACAGAGAGAGAGAGAGAGAGAGACAGAGAGAGAGAGAGAGAGAGAGAGAGAGACATAGAGAGAGAAACAGAGAGAGACCGAGAGAGAGAGAGCCAGAGAGAGAGAGCCAGAGGAGAGAGACAGAGAGAGAGAGAGACAGAGAGAGAGAGAGAGACAGAGAGAGACAGAGAGAGACAGAGAGAGAGAGAGAGAGACAGAGAGAGAGAGAGAGACGAGAGAGAGAGAGACAGAGAGAGAGACAGAGAGAGAGAGAGAGAGAGAGAGAGAGACACAGAGAGAGAGAGAGAGAGAGAGAGAGAGAGAGACAGAGAGAGACAGAGAGAGAGAGAGAGAGTCCTGGGTAGGGTATCTGACGTTAGCAGACGTGACCATGTTGTTTCTCAGCTGTCAGCCTGGACTGCCTCCTGGGACCTCAGGCCGCTGTTTGCCATTAACAAAACGCTAAAAGAAATATCACACATGTTGGGGAGACAGGATGCTTTTCTCCTGAAAATGTCTGAAAGCTCCTCTTTTAAAAAGTGAAGTCGTTCTACTTTGTCATGTTAGAAAAGCAAATTTCACTCAAGCCCCCTCACCCCCCCCACCCCCACCCACACTCCCCTACACCCTCTCCCACTACCCCCACCCCTCCACTCCCCTACACCCTCTCCCACTACCCCCCATCCACTCCCCTCACCCTCTCCCACTACCCTCCACCCCCATCCACTCCCCTACACCCTCTCCCACTACCCCCCATCCACACCCCTACACCCTCTCCCACTACCCCCATCCACTCCCCTACACCCTCTCCCACTACCCCCATCCACTCCCCTCACCCTCTCCCACTACCCTCCACCCCCATCCACTCCCCTACACCCTCTCCCACTACCCCCATCCACACCCCTACACCCTCTCCCACTACCCCCCATCCACTCCCCTACACCCTCTCCCACTACCCCCATCCACTCCCCTACACCCTACACCCTCTCCCACTACCCCCATCCACTCCCCTTACCCTCTCCCACTCCCCTTACCCTCTCCCACTACCCCCCATCCACTCCCCTACACCCTCTCCCACTACCCCCCATCCACTCCCCTACACCCTCTCCCACTACCCCCCATCCACTCCCCTACACCCTCTCCCACTACCCCCCATCCACCCCCCTACACCCTCTCCCACTACCCCCCCACCCCCCATCCACTCTGTGTACATTTCTGTCCATTGTATATTGCTCTACGAACCGAACTGTGATGTTAAAGGTGTTTGTTTTTCCATCTCTTTATCTCCTAGGGATGTCTGGACTCGTCGTCCCACCCATGTAAACCTCCCCCCCCCCCACGAGCACCAGTCGTCACAAAGGGGCTGCAGGGGGACTTGTTTAGTACCCTTTAGAAGGTTCTGGTTGAATCTGTGTCATCAATCATTAATAAAATCAACAACATATTCTGGAGAAAAAAAAAGACATGTCATTAACAATTTCATTTTATTGACTGATTTCTTGTCATATTTTACCATTTCTTTGTCTTGAAGAAAGGAAGGAAGAAAAATGGCTATTTTGTATAAAAGCGTCTGGTTTGATCTTGGCTTTGTCTAGTTGTTGCTATGTGTTGGGAGAATCTTTGAGGATGATCAATTTGATGAACAACACTGATGACAATACCTCAGAACATGTTTCTCTTTACACGATGCACAACAGTTGAGCGTCTCTATAAATGTGAATTCCTTATTTCTTTCTCTTTTTAATTTGTGGTAAAGAGAAAAGGGGGGCCAAGACAGTGTGAACACAATTTACAACTGGAAATAATATGAAATATATGATTTAAAAAAATAAAAATAAAAAATAAAAATTAACATGAAGAGTTAAATACATAATAATCTGATTGGCTGACAGAGGAGATTTCATCACGTCGACTTACTTTATCAACAAAAAAATATTACGTTCTAACTTATTGTAGGTAGAAATTGTAAGTCAATGATTTATTTTATTTTTTTGCCTTCAAAAAGCACACTAACAGAGATGAAAAGCTACTGTCTGTTGGTCAAAATAAACTACTTCCACTTCTGCAGCTTACAGTTTAAGCAAGTGTGATCTGCAATGTTTTTCAACTTTTTTGCTAGCACTGTATAATATTCCATTCTTAGGCTACTGTGAAGTCTATGTCTCTTGTATCAGAAGGTTGTCCATTTACTTCTGTCTCCTTATTCCCTAATGTGTTTTTGTATGTGGTTATACAATTGTAGACTTTTGTGATTTTGCCAAAGTTGTAGCTAAATATTTATACACTTGTCTTGAATTTTTTTCCAGATCCACTTAAATATTTAGGACAAGAGTTTTAATTCCTAATAGAAACAGTGAGGGGTAAATCACTGTACACATTGCAACACTTTAACATAAACATTTGCGGTTACTAAGGGAATTTTTTGTAACATATCAATTATAAATATTGTATTTATCTTCAAATTCTTTTTGTAAAATTGCTTTCGATCATTTAATTTGATCTTGTACGTATTGTTTGTCATGGCCAGATATTGTGATATAATACAGAACATTAAGCCAATAACTATTGCCTACATTCACTTATTTTTTTGTTTGTATCAATAGATCGCAATGTCTTTACATTTCATTTGTATCTCAAATTGACATTTTACTTTGTCAAAAATAATTCATTTTGTTGGTCGTTGTTTTTTTTTTCTTTTTGAGAAAAAAAAACTGTCAAAGTTCATTGTTTATTTTTGTATTAATATAAGTTATATAAAACAAAATACTTTTTTTTTGTTGAATAAAACTGTTTGTTGTATAGTCAAATGACTTGTTTGTGACACATGGCTGTATCAATAATAGTAGACTGTGTGCATGTCCAGCTGACCCCCTCCCTCCCCCAGAGGTATGATTCAATTTGTGGTCGTACATTTTGGTTTTCCTAGAATGTAAAAAGTCATTTTTACCTGATACCCCATATCACTTAGCAGAACTGTCTTAAAAACAGGGATTTAAAAAAAAAACACACATGAAAAACCATCTAATCTGGATTAGAAAAGACATGTTAATTAAGAATCACTGATGTTTATTAGAATCTGTCAGGAGAAGCTCTTTGGAAGGCCCAAGAGTGATCTGCTGGTAGAATGACATCAATCTGTATCTACACCACAATGCCAATCCTTGCTCCATGAACATGAATCAAAGCACAAACATTGTTTACTGAAAATAATAAAAAAAAAAATTATGGTGACCCCCTTCATCTTTTGACTATTTTGTGCTCAACCTTTTTTGTTGTTGTTAATGTTTGGCTTAATACTCCCCCAAATCAGAGTGAACATCTAAAGAGATGTTGAAGAGATGCACACATTCACTATCACTAGACAGAATGATCTGTACTGAACATTCCAGAGTAACTCCATCAAATACTGTAGCATCATACTGTAGCTAAATTCACCCATCCTTCTTCTTCTTCTTCTTCTTCTTCTTCTTCTTCTTCTTCTTCTTCTTCTTCTTCTTCTTCTTCTTCTTCTTCTTCTTCTTCTTCTTCTTCTTCTTCTTCTTCTTCTTCTTCTTCTTCTTCTTCTTCTTCTTCTTCTTCTTCTTCTTCTTCTTCTTCTCCTTCTTCTTCTCCTTCTTCTTCTTCTTCTTCTTCTTCTTCTTCTTCTTCTTCTTCTTCTTCTTCTTCTTCTTCTTCTTCTTCTTCTCCTTCTTCTCCTTCTTCTTCTTCTTCTTCTTCTTCTTCTCATTCTTCTTCTTCTTCTTCTTCTCATTCTCTTCTTCTTCTTCTTCTTCTTCTTCTTCTTCTTCTTCTTCTTCTTCTTCTTCTTCTTCTTCTTCTTCTTCTTCTTCTTCTTCTTCTTCTTCTTCTTCTTCTTCTTCTTCCCCCACACTATTGATTTCCCTGGTTGTGCCAAATCAACCCACAAGACACATGTTTCTATCAATATTTTTTATTTTCATCTTTTACTTTGCACTTAACACTTTGTAAAAAAAAAATATCCTATTGTAATGTTAAGTATAATTGAAAAGGGATGTTCCCTCTTGGCAAACTGCACACAAGTTTTTATTTCCATGAGGAAGCACGATGTACAGCAGCTGTACAAATAAAGAATGAAATGATGAATGTGCGATGCATTTGCTTTGTGACAGCTCAACAAAGCTAAGTGGGGAAGACTGAGAAGTAACCTTGAAAGAGACATGCAAGGTTACATGAACAACATTTGGGAATTGGATCATTTCTGCAATTAGTTTATTTGTGTTGTGTGTGTGTGTGTGTGTGTGTGTGTGTGTGTTGTCAGCTAATTAGACCATGCACTCATTGCTGTGTTGGCTTCAGTCTGAGGATCTCACTAAATGGTCAGCTATTCATTTTGTTTAACGTGTACATTTTTTGCGTGTTTGCTTATGTCCACATTTTTACAAATGACTGTATAAAGATGTTCATTTTACACAATATTTAATAAAGGTATTTCTTGTCTGTGAACATCCTCTCTCAGTTATCTTCATTTTCCAAAATTATTTCTTTGTTACTCTTTCAAATACCAGGAAATGGAAAATAGTATACTACATACTCAGAAATGATGCAAGCCAAAATGAGACTTCCTTAGAGGGATACAAACTCTACAGTAATTATATTTTTGGGAGGAGGTATTTAAAAAAATAAAAATAAAATGTTTACAGATGAATCCTAGCCTGGGTGCAAGTCTGTTTAGCTAACATTCCACTCAATGGCAATGCTAACAAACAGACAGGTACCCCAGCGTAGATCAAACCCAGTGTGCGATGCATTTGCTTTGTGACAGCTCAACAAAGCTAAGTGGGGAAGACTGAGAAGTCACCTTGAAAGAGACATGCAAGGTTACATGAACAACATTTGGGAATTGGATCATTTCTGCAATTAGTTTATTTGTGTGTGTGTGCAATGCTAACAAACAGACGGGTACCCCAGGGTAGATCAAACCCAGTGTCGCTCCTTTACAACCAAAAGCTCTACCGTTACTTCGTTCAACATTTACTGTATGTCTCTGGTCCATGTTTCCCACATACCTCTGTCATGGACAGGACAGTGGTGTTAGATTAGGACATATTCCCAATGGATCTGGTTACCATTGTGGTCCATTTCAACAGGCCTCAGTTGGTTCTGAGGTTGCATCTGGGGTGGCATTAGGGGTGGCATTAGGGGTGGCATTAGAGGTGGCATTAGGGGTGGCATTAGGGGTGGCATTAGAGGTGGCATTAGGGGTGGCATTAGGGGTGGCATCTGGGGTGGCATTAGGGGTGGCATTAGGGGTGGCATTAGGGGTGGCATTAGGGGTGGCATTAGAAGTGGCATTAGGGGTGGCATTTGGGGTGGCATTAGGGTGGCATTAGGGGTGGCATTAGGGGTGGCATTAGGGGTGGCATTAGGGGTGGCATTAGGGGGCACCTGGGTTGGCATCATTAGGGGTGGCATTAGGGGTGGCATTAGGGGTGGATTAGGGGTGGCATTAGGGGTGGCATCAGGGGTGGCATTAGAGGTGGCATTAGGGTGGCATCTGGGGTGGCATTAGGGGTGGCATTAGGGGTGGCATTAGGGGTGGCATTAGGGTGGCATTGGGGTGGCATTAGATCGGGGTGGCATTAGGGGTGGCATTATGGGTGGCATTAGAGGTGGCATTAGGGGTGGCATTAGAGGTGGCATTAGGGGTGGCATTAGGGTGGCATCTGGGGTGGCATTAGGGGTGGCATCAGGGGTGGCAGTAGGGGTGGCATTGGGGGTGGCATCAGGGGTGGCATTTGGGGTGGCATTAGGGGTGCATTAGGGGTGGCATCATGGGTGGCATTAGGGGTGGCATTAGGGGTGGCATCGGGGTGGCATTAGGGGTGGCATTAGGGGTGGCATTAGGGGTGGCATTAGGGGTGGCATTAGGGGTGGCATTTAGGGGTGGCATTAGGGGTGGCATTAGGGTGGCATTAGGGGTGGCATTAGGGGTGGCATTAGGGGTGGCATCATAGGTGGCATTAGGGGTGGCATTAGGGTGGCATTAGGGGTGGCATTAGGGGTGGCATTAGAGGTGGCATTAGGGGTGGTATTAGAGGTGGCATTATTAGGGGGCATGGCATTAGGGTGGCATTAGGGGTGGCATTAGGAGTGGCATCAGGGGTGGCATTAGGGGTGGCATTGGGGGTGGCATCAGGGGTGGCATTTGGGGTGGCATTAGGGGTGGCCTTAGGGTGGCATCAGGGGTGGCATTAGGGGTGGCATTAGGGGTGGCATCTGGGTGGCATTAGGGGTGGGGTGGCATCAGGGGTGGCATTGGGGGTGGCATTAGGGGTGGCATCATGGGAGGCATTAGGGGTGGCATTAGGGGTGGCATTAGGGGTGGCATTAGGGGTGACCATTAGGGGTGGCATCGGGGTGGCATTAGGGGTGGCATTGGGGTGGCATTAGGGGTGGCATTATGGGTGGCATCGGGGTGGCAGTAGGGGTTCATGGGTGGCATGGAATTAGGGGTGGCATTGGGGGTGGCATTAGGGGTGGCATCATGGGTGGCATCATTAGGGGTGGCATCAGGGGTGGCATTAGGGGTGGCATTAGG
>NW_027001845.1:133812-144880 GCF_036934945.1 Oncorhynchus masou masou
ATATCTGTTCTGTGTTGCCACAGCTAAGGTCAGGGTTTATATCTGTTCTGTGTTGCACACAGCCAGGGTAATCTGTTCTGTGTTGCCACAGCTAAGGTCAGTGTTGACATCTGTTCTGTGTTGCCACTGCTAAGGTCAGTGTTTATATCTGTTCTGTGTTGCCACTACTAAGGTCGGTATTGACATCTGTTCTGTGTTGCCACTGCTAAGGTCACTGGTAGACCTATAGATAGCTAGATGCTAGGAGTGTACACAGGTCTTCCTGGTAGACCTATAGAAAGCTATGAGTGGTGCAGCGGTCTAAGGTACTGCATCACAATGCAAGAGGCGTCATTACAGTCCCTGGTTCGGATTGTCTAGGTCGTAGTAAGGAACTCCCCTCACCTGGTTGTCTAGGTCGTAGTAAGGAACTCCCCTCACCTGGTTATCTAGGTCGCAGTAAGGAACTCCCCTCACCTGGTTGTCTAGGTCGTAATAAGGAACTCCCCTCACCTCGTTGTCTAGGTCGTAGTAGGGACTCTATGGTCCTCTGGTCCCTATGATGCTATGTTCCCTGTGGTCCCTGGTCCTGATCAAGCAGGGCACTAAATGGAATAAGTCGTCACTTCGGACATATGGTAGACTATTTATCTATAAAATAGCCTAATGTTTGTGGTTCTACCTTCCTAAGTCCTTTTCTCCCGCTCTCAACAGTAGGATACAGCCGTCAAACCAGCAGTGTGTCCCTCGAGGCTACGTCCCCTTGGCACACAACAGGCCAGCTACAGCACCGTTAGCAACAGCATGAGCAGCTACGGCAACCCCATGTCCAATCTGGGAGTACCCAGTTCACGAGCTTCCTCAACAGCTCCTCGCCAACTCCCCCTACGGCAGTAGTATCAAGGTAACGACACACCACACCGACTTCCTCCGTGTCTCTGAGTCTGAGACTCTTAGATTTTCTTCATTTTTGATTTTTCTTCATTTTTGATTTTGCTTCATTTTTGATTTTCTTGATTTTTGATTTTCTTGATTCTTGATTTTCTAGATTTTCTTGATTTTTGATTTTCTTGATTCTTGATTTTCTTGATTTTTGATTTTCTTGATTTTTGATTTTCTTGATTTTCTTGATTTTTGATTTTCTTGATTTTTGCCTAACCCCCCCACCTCCTCTGTTAATGTTTTGATTAGTGTTTGTATTATTTTGGAATGTGTGCTACTGGATAAAAGGAGGGGTGACTCTGGAGGCTGAAAACCCAAGACCCAACTGAAAAAAAATTATAAAAAATCATCAATCAGACTTACAAATTTACACACAAAAAAAATACATGGAAAAGTTAAAAAAATTATGACATTGTGCACGTCCCCCAAAAGAAAATGCCTAAAAATTATAGAAGCAAAGTTTTCGTGAGTGATTTTCCACCAAGTCAAGAGTCTATTGTCAGATACCTATTATCCAGAGTGGCTGAGGCAAAACATTTCATATCACAATCCCACAAACTCAATATGATTTGGAATTTTTTGTCGTTGTTATTATTATTACGGTGGTTTCTTAGTTACGTAAATGTAATTGTTGTCCAAATCCATCAAATTCTGATCTTTTTTTTCTTCTTTTTTTCACAATCATCTTGATTTCTCTGAGTTCTTTCCAAATCTATTCGTTTGATTTGAAAAGAGGCAAAGGCCTTATCAATTAATTTAATCAAATTAATCTGAAACATCTTGATTTTGAATGATCTGTGCCGTGGTGAAACTCCTCTCCTGAGTGGTGCTTATGTTTGCTTTATTGCAGTAGTGCCGTCGAGCCCCATGGCAGCCTCTTCGGTCCAGCCTCTCTAGGCTGTAGCAGTACACGGCATTTTCTCATTCTCACCTGCCAATGTCATCTCTGCAGTGAAACAAAGAGCGCCTTGGCCCCTGTTGTAAGCCCCCAAGCTTCCACCACCTTCTTGCACCAGTGCAAATGGCAATGGGACTTCAAGGTGAGCCGTCCTCCCTTCCTTTTACAGTGCCCTCCATAGTCATTCTGTCCTTCTGTTCTGTTCTGACATTGGTCCACTGGCATCTCTCTGTTCTGTTCTGACCTGTTGGCCCACTGGCATCTCTCTGTTCTGTTCTGACCTGTTGGCCACTGGCATCTCTATTCTGTTCTGACCTGTTGGCCCGCTGGCATCTCACTCTGCCTCCACCCAAAACCATGGGCAACCATGCACCGCCAGTCTGGGTTAAACGAGAGTACGAGTGGACATAAATGACATATTTGAGGATGGATGATGATTGCGTGACGGGTGGATGGATGGATTGATGGGTACATTATGTCTGCATGTATGTGTTTATTTATTGATTTATTTATCAAACCATTAATGATTAAGGGCAGTTAGGAGTCTCTTGGGGGTTACTCTCCCCCCATATATATATTTTTTTTTCAGAAACACCATAGTACAGAATACCAGCACATACAGGGTTGGGGTCAATTCTGATTTCATTTAAATTGCTGCCTTTAATTCCAATTTTTTAAAATCTCACAGAAAGCAGAATTTGAAAAATAATTTAAATTAAAGGAAGTAGATGTAGTTCAATTAAATCCCATGAAATTGTAATTATTATTTATTATGTATTTCTATCACTGAAAAATAATTTGAATTGAAGGAAGTAGATGTAGTTCAATTAAATCCCCATGAAATTGTAATTATTATTTATTATGTATTTCTATCACTGAAAAATAATTTGAATTGAAGGAAGTAGATGTAGTTCAATTAAATTACATGAAATTGTAATTATTATTTATTACGTATTTCTATCACTAAAGAAACGTTCATTTTAATGTCACGTATTGTTACGAATGCCATGTAGCATATGGTTGAAACATTAACAAAATAAAATAATAATAATAATTATCCTAAAACTATTTTAAATAATTACAGTGGTCTGGAAATATTAAGAAGATTTTGTGGGTTGTCTATAATACCTCAGGATGCCCCTTAATGGGGTGGCAGGTAGTCTAGTGGTTAGAGCCAGGTAGCCTAGTGGTTAGAACCAGGTAACCTAGTGGTTAGAACCAGGTAACCTAGTGGTTAGAGCCAGGTAGCCTAGTGGTTAGAACCAGGTAACCTCGTGGTTAGAACCAGGTAGCCTAGTGGTTAGAGCAGTTAGTCTAGTGGTTAGAGCCAGGTAGCCTAGTGGTTAGAACCAGGTAGCCTAGTGGTTAGAACCAGGTAGCCTAGTGGTTAGAACCAGGTAACCTCGTGGTTAGAACCAGGTAGTCTAGTGGTAGAACCAGGTAACCTAGTGGTTAGAACCAGGTAATCTAGTGGATAGAACCAGGTAACCTAGTGGTTAGAACCAGGTAACCTAGTGGTTAGAGCCAGGTAGCCTGATGGTTAGAACCAGGTAACCTGGTGGTTAGAACCAGGTAACCTAGCGGTTAGATCCAGGTAGCCTAGTGGTTAGAACCAGGTTACCTAGTGGTTAGAACCAGGTAATCTTTTGGTTGAAGCCAGGTAGCCTAGTGGTTAGACCCAGGTAACAGGTGGTTAGAGCCAGGCTAACCCTGTGGTTAGATCCAGGTAGCCTGATGGTTAGAACCAGGTAACCTGGTGGTTAGAGACAGAGCAACCTGTGGTTAGAGCCCAGGTAGCCTAGTGGTTAGAGCCAGGTAGCCTAGTGGTTAGAGCCAGGTAACCTAGTGGTTGAGACCAGGTAACCTAGTGGTTAGGCCAGGTAACCTAGTGGTTAGGCCAGGTAACCTAGTGGTTAGAACCAGGCAACCTAGTGGTTAGAGCAGGTAACCTAGTGGTTGGGAGCCAGGTAACTAGTGGTTAGAGCCAGGTAGCCTAGTGGTTAGAGCCAGGCAACCTGATGTGGTTAGAGCCAGGTAGCCTAGTGGTTAGAGCCAGGTAACCTAGTGGTTAGAACCAGGTAACCTAGTGGTTAGAGCTTTGGGCCAGTAACAGAAAGGTACAAGTAGTTCTGCCCCCTGAACAAGGCAGTTTAACCCACTGTTCCCTGAACAAGGCAGTTTAACCCACTGTTCCCCACAACAAGGCAGTTAATCCACTGTTCCCCTGAACAAGGCAGTTTAACCCACTGTTCCCCTGAACAAGGCAGTTTAACCCACTGTTCCCCCTGAACAAGGCAGTTTAACCACTGTTCCCCTGAACAAGGCAGTTTAACCCACTGTTCCCCTGAACAAGGCAGTTAGCCCACTGTTCCCCTGAACAAGGCAGTTTAAACCACTGTTCCCCTGAACAAGGCAGTTTAGCCCACTGTTCCCCTGAACAAGGCAGTTTAACCCACTGTTCCCCTGAACAAGGCAGTTAGCCCACTGTTCCCTGAACAAGGCAGTTTAAACCACTGTTCCCTGAACAAGGCAGTTTAGCCACTGTTCCCCTGAACAAGGCAGTTTAAACCACTGTTCCCTGAACAAGGCAGTTTAACCCACTGTTCCCCTGAACAAGGCAGTTTAACCCACTGTTCCCTGAACAAGGCAGTTTAAACCACTGTTCCCCTGAACAAGGCAGTTTAACCCACTGTTCCCTGAACAAGGCAGTTTAACCCACTGTTCCCCTGAACAAGGCAGTTTAACCCACTGTTCCCTGAACAAGGCAGTTAGCCCACTGTTCCCCTGAACAAGGCAGTTTAACCCACTGTTCCCTGAACAAGGCAGTTTAACCCACTGTTCCCTGAACAAGGCAGTTAACCCACTGTTCCCCTGAACAAGGCAGTTAGCCCACTGTTCCCCTGAACAAGGCAGTTAACCCACTGTTCCCCTGAACAAGGCAGTTTAACCCACTGTTCCCTGAACAAGGCAGTTAACCCACTGTTCCCCTGAACAAGGCAGTTCACCCACTGTTCCCTGAACAAGGCAGTTCACCCACTGTTCCCCTGAACAAGGCAGTTTAACCCACTGTTCCCTGAACAAGGCAGTTCACCCACTGTTCCCCTGAACAAGGCAGTTAGCCCACTGTTCCCCTGAACAAGGCAGTTAACCACTGTTCCCCTGAACAAGGCAGTTCACCCACTGTTCCCTGAACAAGGCAGTTCACCCACTGTTCCCTGAACAAGGCAGTTTAACCCACTGTTCCCCTGAACAAGGCAGTTCACCCACTGTTCCCCTGAACAAGGCAGTTTAACCCACTGTTCCCCTGAACAAGGCAGTTAACCCACTGTTTCCCTGAACAAGGCAGTTTAACCCACTGTTCCCCTGAACAAGGCAGTTCACCCACTGTTCCCCTGAACAAGGCAGTTTAACCCACTGTTCCCCAGAACAAGGCAGTTCACCCACTGTTCCCCTGAACAAGGCAGTTTAACCCACTGTTCCCCTGAACAAGGCAGTTCACCCACTGTTCCCTGAACAAGGCAGTTTAACCCACTGTTCCCTGAACAAGGCAGTTAACCCACTGTTCCCCTGAACAAGGCAGTTAGCCCACTGTTCCCCTGAACAAGGCAGTTTAAACCACTGTTCCCCTGAACAAGGCAGTTAACCCACTGTTCCCCTGAACAAGGCAGTTTAACCCACTGGTCCCCTGAACAAGGCAGTTCACCCACTGTTCCCCTGAACAAGGCAGTTTAACCCACTGTTCCCCTGAACAAGGCAGTTCACCCACTGTTCCCCTGAACAAGGCAGTTAATCCACTGTTCCCCTGAACAAGGCAGTTAACCCACTGTTCCCCAGAACAAGGCAGTTCACCCACTGTTCCCCTGAACAAGGCAGTTAATCCACTGTTCCCCTGAACAAGGCAGTTAGCCCACTGTTCCCCTGAACAAGGCAGTTAACCCACTGTTCCCCTGAACAAGGCAGTTTAACCCACTGTTCCCCTGAACAAGGCAGTTCACCCACTGTTCCCCTGAACAAGGCAGTTAGCCCACTGTTCCCCTGAACAAGGCAGTTAGCCCACTGTTCCCTGAACAAGGCAGTTTAACCCACTGTTCCCCTGAACAAGGCAGTTTAACCCATTGTTCCCCAGTAGGCAGTCATTGTAAATAAGAATTTGTTCTTAACTCGTTTGCCGAGTTAAAGAAAGGATAAATTAAATAATCTTTTAAATATGAAATATATATTTCCCAGAATGCATTTGATCAAACACTGGGAACAATCTAGTACTCTAGAAATCTTTCATGACAATGAAAAATACTGCTTGACATCTTAAAAACGAATATTTGAAATCTGGCGTATATAGCTTGTTAATAAGTGGAAGATAATTTTGATAAAAGGTTTGTCAAATTAATGTCTCAGTTGAATTAGTTTGATATGCTTTGAGATGTGTATTATAATTCATTCAGTTCAAATGATGCTTCCTGTGGGTTTGTGGCCAGTTCAAATTCAATTCAAATTCATGGTTTGAATTCACTTCAATTCAGAAACTCAGAATTGAGCCGAACCCTGAAAACCTGATATGGACAACATGTATCCTAAGCTGAGTACTGTAATGATGAACAAACCAATAGCGTAAGGTCCCGTAGCTCTCGTACTTCTGCATTATTCACTGCAGCCCTAGGATCCAGCCCTCTTTTACATTGTATCTGAATTGTACTTCATATGCTTTAATACCCATTACCCCCCCCCCCCCCTCCACCCATCACCCCCCCCCCTCCACCCATCACGCCCCCCTCCACCCATCACCCCTCCACTCATCACCCCCCACCCATCACCCCCCTCCACCCCCACCCCCCACCCCTCCACCCATCCGCCCCCTCTCCACCCATCACCCCTCCACCCATCACCCCCCGTCCACCCATCACCCCCCTCCACCATCACCCCCCTCCCACCATCACCCCCCACCCCCTCGACCCATCACGCCCCCCGTCCACCCATCACCCGTCCACCCATTACCCCCCCTCCCCCCTCGACCCATCACCCACCCTCTTCCACTGACCCTCGTGAGCCCTTTCCAGTCCTTGGTCCTTGGTGAATAGACTCCCTGTAACTCCGACAAGCACTCCAGCACGGTATTTAAAAAAAAATGTAGCCAGGATTAGAGATCGGCACGTTCCCAGCCCTTTGGAAAGCAACACATGTCAACCTTCTGTCTGATATAGCTGGAGTATTGTCCTCGGTGTAAAGCAACACATGTCAACCTTCTGTCTGATATAGGTGGAGTATTGTCCTCGGTGTAAAGCAGCACATGTCAACCTTCTGTCTGATATAGCTGGAGTATTGTCCTCGGTGTAAAGCAACACATGTCAACCTTCTGTCTGATATAGGTGGAGTATTGTCCTCGGTGTAAAGCAACACATGTCAACCTTCTGTCTGATATAGGTGGAGTATTGTCCTCGGTGTAAAGCAACACATGTCAACCTTCTGTCTGATATAGCTGGAGTATTGTCCTCGGTGTAAAGCAACACATGTCAACCTTCTGTCTGATATAGCTGGAGTATTGTCCTCGGTTTAAAAAAAAAATCATGTGTTTTTTTCTGCTCTTGGTTAAAAGCGTACACATTTTATCCACTGTGTGTTTTTTTTTTGCTAGTTGTGCAGTTTAACACCAAGACAACGTTATGCGATGCAACACAGTCTCTCTCTATATATACATATATATGGCTTTTCTAATTGAGAAAAAGCAGAAACTCAACAGAAAATACAGAGGGAGTCATTGTGCAAGCAAAACACATCAGTGTCAACCAGTTTCCAACGAAAGTGTGATTCTGGATTTTATTTTTCCTGCTCTGTGTCGAGGCCGACGTGTTGTGCTTGAAAACAGGTTTTAGTCATAGTGTGTGCATCCAATATTAATAACGCAGACAGCTAATGAAGTGGGAAATTAAAGTTCATGCTGTTACATGTGTATACTTATTAATATGTAGTCTGCAGAAATTAATGAGGAATGCCATGTCATCAAGTCCAACCGGCAAACTTAAAAGCATTCCAACCATGACATCACAAATAAGTCCAAAGCACTGGAGAAACAGGAAGGCCTAATTGTTAAAGTGAGTTGAAGGACCCGAGTATATCAATCTTCTTTCTTCTGGCAGCTCATCTATAGGATACTCTCCCTAGCATCTGAACACTGCAAATCATCTATAGGGTACTCTCTAGCATCTGAACACTGCAATTCATCTCTAGGGTACTCTCACTAGCATCTGATCACTGCAATTCATCTCTAGGGTACTCTCCCTAGCATCTGAACACTGCAAATCATCTATAGGGTACTCTCTAGCATCTGAACACTGCAATTCATCTCTAGGGTACTCTCACTAGCATCTGATCACTGCAATTCATCTCTAGGGTACTCTCACTAGCATCTGAACACTGCAATTCAGGGCTCCATTCAATCAGATCCTCTAGCCGATATCCGCATAGTGGTTGTGTTGCAGGTGGAGCTGCATTAGAGTTGTCAAATCACGAAGCGGCTCCTAAAGCGGATGTTGCCATTGGCTGTAATGAGTTGCGTTAAAAGAAATCCTGCTATTGGCTGTAATGAGTTGCGTTAACATAAACCCTGCTATTGGCTGTAATGAGTTGCATTAACAGAAACCCTGCTATTGGCTGTAATGAGTTGCGTTAACAGAAACCCTGCTATTGGCTGTAATGAGTTGCGTTAACAGAAATCCTGCTATTGGCTGTAATGAGTTACATTAACAGAAACCCTGCTATTGGCTGTAATGAGTTACATTAACAGATATCCTGCTATTGGCTGTAATGAGTTGCGTTAACAGATACCCTGCTATTGGCTGTAATGAGTTGCATTAACAGAAACCCTGCTATTGGCTGTAATGAGTTGCATTAACAGAAACCCTGCTATTGGCTGTAATGAGTTGCATTAACATAAACCCTGCTATTGGCTGTAATGAGTTGTGTTAACATAAACCCTGCTATTGGCTGTAATGAGTTGCATTAACAGAAACCCTGCTATTGGCTGTAATGAGTTGCATTAACATAAACCCTGCTATTGGCTGTAATGAGTTGCGTTAACAGAAACCCTGCTATTGGCTGTAATGAGTTACATTAACAGAAACCCTGCTATTGGCTGTAATGAGTTACATTAACAGAAACCCTGCTATTGGCTGTAATGAGTTGCATTAACAGAAACCCTGCTATTGGCTGTAATGAGTTGCATTAACAGAAACCCTGCTATTGGCTGTAATGAGTTGCGTTAACAGAAACCCTGCTATTGGCTGTAATGAGTTGCATTAACATAAACCCTGCTATTGGCTGTAATGAGTTGCATTAACAGAAACCCTGCTATTGGCTGTAATGAGTTGCATTAACAGAAACCCTGCTATTGGCTGTAATGAGTTACATTAACAGAAACTCTGCTATTGGCTGTAATGAGTTGCGTTAACAGATACCCTGTGCAGCCTGGTTGACGCAGTTGGAACACTGGAATGTGAGTTGTAATCGACAACTTCATTCAGGGTGTTGGAAACGCTCATTATTTTGTTGATTGATGTTTTTTTCAATTTGAGGTGATTATTTCGGCCTACACTTCATCATCCTCACCTCCAACATGACATCCGTTATTCGGTGTCTGCTATCGCTGGTTCATTTGATCTGATTGAATCTACATATATATTTCTTAGAAGTAGATGCATACCGTATATCATCATAAACATTTATAAAATCGTATTCATAACACACAAAACCTAGAATTTCAGATTATGTGCACTCAGATGGCGTAAACCTCGGTGGATAAGACTTAAAAAAGCTGTAGAATGCAGAGCCCTGCATATGGTAGAATGCCTTGCAGTAATGTTGGCATAAAAAAACTACCAAGGTTTTCAATTTGGAGGGAACCTGAGAAGTGTCTGGTCCTTTATTGGGAGAGAGAGAGAGACAGAGAGACAGAGAGACAGAGAGAGAGAGACAGAGAGACATAGAGAGAGAGACAGAGGGAGAGAGGGAAAGGCAGAGAGAGACAGAGAGACAGAGAGACAGAGAGAGAGAGAGAGACAGAGAGAGAGACAGAGAGAGAGACATAGAGAGAGAGAGACCAGAGAGAGAACAGAGAGAGACCTATATATATATATATATATATATACGGGCATATATGTTATTTTGCTGTTGTTGCTGTCAGCATATAAGGCTTTCATGTTACACAAGTATATATATATATGTTTACATATGTATATATACATATATATACACACATATAGAGACATAGAGAGAGAAACAGAGAGAGACCGAGAGAGAGAGAGCCAGAGAGAGAGAGCCAGAGAGAGAGAGAGACAGAGAGAGAGAGAGACAGAGAGAGAGAGAGAGAGACAGAGAGAGACAGAGAGAGAGAGAGAGACAGAGAGAGAGAGCGAGAGAGAGAGAGACAGAGAGAGAGACAGAGAGAGAGAGAGAGAGAGAGAGAGAGACACAGAGAGAGAGAGAGAGAGAGAGAGAGAGAGAGACAGAGAGAGACAGAGAGAGAGAGAGAGAGTCCTGGGTAGGGTATCTGACGTTAGCAGACGTGACCATGTTGTTTCTCAGCTGTCAGCCTGGACTGCCTCCTGGGACCTCAGGCCGCTGTTTGCCATTAACAAAACGCTAAAAGAAATATCACACATGTTGGGGAGACAGGATGCTTTTCTCCTGAAAATGTCTGAAAGCTCCTCTTTTAAAAAGTGAAGTCGTTCTACTTTGTCATGTTAGAAAAGCAAATTTCACTCAAGCCCCCTCACCCCCACCCCCACCCACACTCCCCTACACCCTCTCCCACTACCCCCACCCCCATCCACTCCCCTACACCCTCTCCCACTACCCCCCCATCCACTCCCCTCACCCTCTCCCACTACCCTCCACCCCCATCCACTCCCCTACACCCTCTCCCACTACCCCCCATCCACACCCCTACACCCCTCTCCCACTACCCCCATCCACTCCCCTACACCCTCTCCCACTACCCTCCCATCCACTCCCCTACACCCTCTCCCACTACCCTCCACCCCCATCCACTCCCCTACACCCTCTCCCACTACCCCCATCCACCCCCACTCCACTCCCCTACACCCTCTCCCACTACCCCCCATCCACTCCCCCCTACACCCTCTCCCACTACCCCCATCCACTCCCCTACACCCTCTCCCACTACCCCCCATCCACTCCCCTACACCCTCTCCCACTACCCCCCATCCACTCCCCTACACCCTCTCCCACTACCCCCCA
>NW_027001845.1:145380-157880 GCF_036934945.1 Oncorhynchus masou masou
ATACCTGCTTGTTCAGGGGCAGAACGACAGATTTGTACCTTTGTACCAGCTCTGGGATTTGAACTTACAACCTTCCGATTACTAGTCCACCGCTCTAACCACTAGGCTACAACATGAGTACCACTGCTCTGTCTGACGTAGGGAATCTGGCTCTTCAGTGCCCGGTGTTCTGTTTTAATATTCAGGCTTGTTGGTTAGAAGTCAAGCAGATGGGAAGGTCCTAAATTGTCTCTGTTGTTCTGTCTGTTACAAGCAGCTACCCCCTGCATCAAAGCCATCAGCCCTAGTGAAGGATGGACCACGGGAGGAGCCACAGTCATCATCATAGGAGATAACTTCTTCGACGGTCTCCAAGTTGTGTTCGGGACGATGCTTGTGTGGAGTGAGGTAAGACGCCTTGGAAATGGGTCTTTATTTCCAGACTCGGTGTTCTCATGTATACGTCAGACCCACTGTTGTGTTTCAGAGCAATTAGCATGGAAAAAAACCCAACATAGATTTGAATTGTGTGTGTGTGTGTGGGGGATGGGTGGTGGTGGGGGGTAAATGTTAGCATGTACCACACAGCAGTTTGTGTTATGGAATCTGACACTTTACACAGCTGTTTCTTATACTGTTTGCACCCTGTATAGCTGATCAAGCAGTCTGAAGCACGCGAGCTAATAGCAGTCTGAAGCACGCGAGCTAATAGCAGTCTGAAGCACGCGAGCTAATAGCAGTCTGAAGCACGCGAGCTAATAGCAGTCTGAAGCACGCGAGCTAATAGCAGTCTGAAGCACGCGAGCTAATAGCAGTCTGAAGCACGCGCGCTAATAGCAGTCTGAAGCACGCGAGCTAATAGCAGTCTGAAGCACGCCAGCTAATAGCAGTCTGAAGCACGCGAGCTAATAGCAGTCTGAAGCATGCAAGCTAATAGCAGTCTGAAGCACACGAGCTAATAGCAGTGTGAAGCACGCGAGCTAATAGCAGTCTGAAACACGCGAGCTAATAGCAGTCTGAAGCACGCGAGCTAATAGCAGTCTGAAGCACGCGAGCTAATAGCAGTCTGAAGCACGCCGAGCTAATAGCAGTCTGAAGCACGCGAGCTAATAGCAGTCTGAAGCACGCGAGCTAATAGCAGTCTGAAGCACGAGCTAATAGCAGTCTGAAGCACGCGAACTAATAGCAGTCTGAAACACGCGAGCTAATAGCAGTCTGAAGCACGCGAGCTAATAGCAGTCTGAAGCAGGCGAGCTAATAGCAGTCTGAAGCACGCCAGCTAATAGCAGTCTGAAGCACGTGAGCTAATAGCAGTCTGAAGCACGCGAGCTAATAGCAGTCTGAAGCAGCGGCAGTCTGAGCACGCAGCTAATAGCAGTCTGAAGCACGCGAGCTAATAGCAGTCTGAAGCACGCGAGCTAATAGCAGTCTGAAGCACGCGAGCTAATAGCGGTCTGAAGCACGCGCGCTAATAGCAGTCTGAAGCACGCGAGCTAATAGCAGTCTGAAGCACGCGCGGTAATAGCAGTCTGAAGCACGCGCGCTAATAGCAGTCTGAAGCACGCGAGCTAATAGCAGTCTGAAGCACGCGAGCTAATAGCAGTCTGAAGCACGCGAGCTAATAGCAGTCTGAAACACGCGAGCTAATAGCAGTCTGAAGCACGCGAGCTAATAGCAGTCTGAAACACGCGAGCTAATAGCAGTCTGAAGCACGCGAGCTAATAGCAGTCTGAAGCACGCGAGCTAATAGCAGTCTGAAGCAGCGCGAGCTAATAGCAGTCTGAAGCACGCGAGCTAATAGCAGTCTGAAGCACGCGAGCTAATAGCAGTCTGAAGCACGCGAGCTAATAGCAGTCTGAAGCACGCGAGACTAATAGCAGTGTGAAGCACGCGAGCTAATAGCAGTCTGAAGCACGCGAGCTAATAGCAGTCTGAAGCAGGCGAGCTAATAGCAGTCTGAAGCACGCGAGCTAATAGCAGTCTGAAGCACGCGAGCTAATAGCAGTCTGAAACACGCGAGCTAATAGCAGTCTGAAGCACGCGAGCTAATAGCAGTCTGAAGCACGTGAGCTAATAGCAGTCTGAAGCAGGCGAGCTAATAGCAGTCTGAAGCACGCGAGCTAATAGCAGTCTGAAGCACGCGAGCTAATAGCAGTCTGAAACACGCGAGCTAATAGCAGTCTGAAGCACGCGAGCTAATAGCAGTCTGAAGCACGCCAGCTAATAGCAGTCTGAAGCAGGCGAGCTAATAGCAGTCTGAAGCAGGCGAGCTAATAGCAGTCTGAAGCACGCGAGCTAATAGCAGTCTGAAGCACGCGAGCTAATAGCAGTCTGAAGCACGCAGCGCTCAATAGCAGTCTGAAGCACGCGAGCTAATAGCAGTCTGAAGCACGCGAAGCTAATAGCAGTCTGAAGCACGCGAGCTAATAGCAGTCTGAAGCACGCGAGCTAATAGCAGTCTCGAAGCACGCGAAGCTAATAGCAGTCTGAAGCACGCGAGCTAATAGCAGTCTGAAGCACGCGAGCTAATAGCAGTCTGAAGCACGCCAGCTAATAGCAGTCTGAAGCACGCCAGCTAATAGCAGTCTGAAGCACGTGAGCTAATAGCAGTCTGAAGCACGCGAGCTAATAGCAGTCTGAAGCACGCGAACTAATAGCAGTCTGAAGCACGCGAACTAATAGCAGTCTGAAGCACGCCAGCTAATAGCAGTCTGAAGCACGCGAGCTAATAGCAGTCTGAAGCACGCGAGCTAATAGCAGTCTGAAGCACGCGAGCTAATAGCAGTCTGAAGCACGCCAGCTAATAGCAGTCTGAAGCACGCCAGCTAATAGCAGTCTGAAGCACGTGAGCTAATAGCAGTCTGAAGCACGCCAGCTAATAGCAGTCTGAAGCACGCGAGCTAATAGCAGTCTGAAGCACGCGAGCTAATAGCAGTCTGAAGCACGCGAGCTAATAGCAGTCTGAAGCACGCGAGCTAATAGCAGTCTGAAGCAGGCGAACTAATAGCAGTCTGAAGCACGCGAGCTAATAGCAGTCTGAAGAACGCGAACTAATAGCAGTCTGAAGCAGGCGAACTAATAGCAGTCTGAAGCACGCCAGCTAATAGCAGTCTGAAGCACGCGAGCTAATAGCAGTCTGAAGCACGCGAGCTAATAGCAGTCTGAAGCACGCGAGCTAATAGCAGTCTGAAGCAGGCGAGCTAATAGCAGTCTGAAGCACGCCAGCTAATAGCAGTCTGAAGCACGCGAGCTAATAGCAGTCTGAAGCACGCGAGCTAATAGCAGTCTGAAGCACGCGAGCTAATAGCAGTCTGAAGCACGCCAGCTAATAGCAGTCTGAAGCACGCGAGCTAATAGCAGTCTGAAGCACGCGAGCTAATAGCAGTCTGAAGCACGCCAGCTAATAGCAGTCTGAAGCACGCGAACTAATAGCAGTCTGAAGCACGCGAGCTAATAGCAGTCTGAAGCACGCGAACTATCCCCATTACTATCAGCTTTGCTGCTGTGAGGTGATGACAGGCAGTCTGAAGCATGCAGCCTCCCCGTTACTATCAGCTTTGCTGCTGTAGAGGTGATGACAGAAATTGATCAAACTGGGCGACCAGAGACAGAAGGCAGAAAGCCAGGCGGGAAATATGAGAATCAGACAAACCAAGAACACCTCTCAAGACGGGAAAAAGAAAACCGTGAGGTCTCGCAAAAAACACAATGGAACAATTAAGGGGGTCTGAGATATAACAAAGAGTGAATTAACACCAGGAGGGCGAGGGAGTTGGGTGGAGGAGGGAGGGGATATGGACTTATGAAGGCATTTTTGATGTGAACCACGGCCCTCTGGCCATTCCTGTGAAAACCCCAAAAACCCCAAAACCCAGCGCCCAGAACATTTACTTACTAAAGAAAAAAAACAAGAGACAACCCAGAAAACCTAAAGCTGAGCCGTTCCTTCAGGGCAGTGTGTGTGTGTGTGTGTGTGTGTGCGTGTGTGTGTGTGTGCGTGTGTGTGTGTGTGCGTCCGTGTGTGTGTGTGTGCAGCCTTGATACCCCAGCTAGATGACAGGCTAATTTAGACTCATTGCTGCTGTAATTGACTGGAGCTGGCAAGCGTCACTCCACCAGCCGGAGTAGAGCCCCGGCAGTCAGACAGGCATCACCCAGCACTCACGCTGTTCACTCACCACTTCTGTTTGGTTCACCCATTGATTCCTTACAGCTGATTACACTCCTCACGCCATCAGAGTGCAGACCCCACCCAGGCACATCCCAGGAGTCGTGGAAGTCACCCTCTCCTACAAGTCAAGCAGTTCTGGCAAAGGCTCCTGGACGATTTGTCTACACTGGTAAGACCACTGTGCCGGCTACTACCGTGTCTTATTGCTCCTTCTCTGAACCCCTCTCTCTCTGTCTCTCTGTCTCTCTGGTCTCTGAACCCCTCTGTCTGTCTCTGTCTCTCTGTCTCTCTGAACCCCTCTCTGTCTCTCTGTCTCTTCTGAACCCCTCTGTCTGTCCTCTGTCTCTCTGTCTCTCTGAACCCCTCTCTCTGTCCCTCTGTCCCTCTGTCTCTCTGTCTCTCTGTCTCTCTGTCTCTCTGTCTCTCTGTCTCTCTGTCTCTCTGTCTCTCTGTCCCTCTGTCTCTCTGTCTCTCTGTCCCTCTGTCTCTCTGTCTCTCTGTCTGTCTCTGTCTCTCTGTCTCTGTCTCTCTGTCTCTCTGAACCCCTCTGTCTCTCTGTCTCTCTGTCTCTCTGTCTCTCTGTCTCTCTGTCTCTCTCTGAACCCCCTCTCTGTCTCTCTGTCTCTCTGTCTCTCTGAACCTGTCTCTCTGTCTCTCTGTCTCTCTCTGTCTCTCTGAACTCCTCTCTGTCTCTCTGTCTCTCTGTCTCTCTGTCTCTGTCCCTCTGTCTCTCTGAACCCCCTCGCTCTGTCTCTCTGTCTCTCTGTCTCTCTCTCTCTGTCTCTCTGTCTCTCTGAAACCCTGTCCTCTCTGTCTCTCTGTCTCTCTGAACCCCTCTCTCTGTCTCTCTCTGAACCCCTCTCTGTCTCTCTGTCTCTCTGTCTCTCTCTCTCTCTGTCTCTCTGTCTCTCTGTCTCTCTGAACCCCCTCTCTCTGTCCCTCTGTCTCTCTGTCTCTCTGAACCCTCTCTCTGTCCCTCTGTCTCTCTGTCTCTCTGTCCCTCTGTCCCTCTGTCTCTCTGTCTCTCTGAACCCCCTCTCTCTGTCTCTCTGTCTCTCTGTCTCTCTGTCCCTCTGTCTCTGTCTCTCTGAACCCCCTCTCTCTGTCTCTCTGTCTCTCTGTCTCTCTGTCTCTGTCCCTCTGTCTCTCTGAACCCCTCTGTCTCTCTGTCTCTCTGTCTCTGTCCCTCTGTCTCTGGAACACCCCTCTGTCTCTCTGTCTCTCTGAACCCCCTCTCTCTGTCTCTCTGTCTCTCTGAACCCCTCTCTCTGTCCTCTGTCTCTCTGTCTCTCTGTCTCTCTGTCTCTCTGAACCCCTCTGTCTCTCTGTCTCTCTGTCTCTCTGAACCCCCTCTGTCCTCTGTCTCTCTGTCTCTCTGAACCTCTCTCTGTCCCTCTGTCTCTCTGTCTCTCTGAACCCCCTCTCTCTGTCCCTGTCTCTCTGTCTCTCTGTCCCTCTGTCCTCTGTCTCTGTCTCTCTGAACCCCCTCTGTCTCTGTCTCTCTGTCTCTCTGTCCCTCTGTCTCTCTGAACCTGTCCCTCTGTCTCTCTGAACCCCCTCTGTCCTCTGTCTCTGTCTCTGTCTCTCTGTCTCTCTGCTCTCTGTCTCTCTGTCTCTGAACCCCTCTCTCTGTCTCTCTGTCTCTCTGAAACCCCTCTCTGAACCCGCCCTCTTGTCTCTCTGAACCTCTCTGTCTCTGTCTCTCTGTCTCTCTCTCTGAACCCCTCTCTCTGTCTCTCTGTCTCTCTGTCTCTCTGAACCCCTGAAATCTCCTCTGGAACTCCCTCCCGTCTCTCTGTCTCTCTGTCTTTGTCTCTCTGTCTCTCTGTTCCTCTGAACCCCCCTCTCTGAACCCCCTCTCTCTGTCTCTCTGTCTTTGTCTCTCTGTCTCTCTGTCTCTCTGTCTCTGTCTCTCTGTCTCTTTGTCTCTGTCTCTGTCTGTCTCTTGTCTCTCTGTCTCTCTGTCTGTCTCTGTCTTGTCTCTCTGTCTCTCTGTCTCTCTGTCTGTCTCGTTCTCTCTCTCTGTTGTTCCTCCATTCCATTGTTATATTCCATTTCCTCTCCTCCCCCTCTTCTCTTGTCTCTCTCACTCTTTCTGTCCCTTTCTGTCTTCATGCTCTGCTAAGAGCTTTGAGTGGTGGTCCACCCAGCAGTAACAATGACACCCAGCTCTGCTCTTGCTCTCCGGGCTGTAAAACGTGTGAGAGTTGCCTGGTTAGAGGTGATCTGAGGGGGCTCTCTCTTCTCTCTCTCTCTCTCTCTCTCTCTCTCTCTCTCTCTCTCTCTCTCTCAAAATTCAATTCAACCCAAGGGGCTTTATTAGCATGGGAAACATATGTTAACATTGCCAAAGCAAGTGAAGTAGATAATATACAAAAGAGAATTAAACAATAAAAATGAACAGTAAACATTACTCACAGAAGACATTTCAAATGTCATATTATGTCTTAATACAGTGTTGTAACAATGTGCAAATGGTTAAAGTACAAAAAGGAAAATAAATAAGCATAAAAATGGGTTGTATTTACAGTGGTGTTTGTTTTCTTCATGTTTTGTGGGCAGCGTGAGCACATAGCCTGTCTCTCTGAGCCAGGTCTGCCTACAGCGGTCTTTCTCAATAGCAAGGTTATGCTCACTGAGTCTGTACAAACTCAAAGCTTTCCTTAAGTTTGGGTCAGTCACAGTGGTCAGGTATTCTGTCGCTGTCTACTCTCTGTTTAGGGACAAATAGCATTCTAGTTTGCTCTGTTTTTTTGTTAATTCTTTCCAATGTGAGTACTATTCTTTTTGTTTTCTCATGATTTGGTTGGGTCTAATTGTGTTGCTGTCCTGGGGCTCTGTGGGGTGTGTTTGTGTTTGTGAACAGGGCCCCAGGACCAGCTTGCTTAGGGGACTCTTCTCCAGGCTCATCTTTCTGTAGGTGATGGCTTTGTTATGGAAAGGTTTGGGAATCGCTTCCTTTGGTGGTTGTAGAATTTAACGTCTCTTTTCTGGATTTTGATCATTTGCGGGTATCGGCCTAATCCTGTGCTGCTTGCATTATTTGATGTTTACGCTGAAACTTTGGTCTTACTGAGGATTTGCTGTCCCAGGGCCCCAGGTCTGGCAGAATCTATGCAGAAGATCTAGGTGCTGCTGTAGGCCCTCCTTGGTTGGTGACAACTCTCACTCTCACTCTCTCTCTCTGCTGTAATCCTATCCCTGTCCCATCTAGGGAGGCAGCTGCCAAGCCCTGTTAATCTCAAACCACCACAACACCTCACACGACTCATCTCATGTCTCACTGTGGCCATGCTTTTTCCAAAGACAGAAAAAAAAACTGTGCAGAGAGACACATGTTGCAATGCAGAGGTAGTGTGTGTGTATATGTACACATGTTGCAATGTAGAGGTAGTGTGTGTGTGTGTTTTGGGGAGTGTGTGTGTGCGTGTGTGTGTTTTGGGGAGTGTGTGTGTATATGTACACATGTTGCAATGCAGAGGTAGTGTGTGTGTGTGTTTTGGGGAGTGTGTGTGTGTGTGTGTATATGTACACATGTTGCAATGCAGAGGTAGTGTGTGTGTGTGTTTTGGGGAGTGTGTGTGTGTGTGTATATGTACACATGTGCGTGCCTGCATGTGTGTGTGTATGTGTGTGTGTGTGTGTGTGTGTGTGTGTGTTTTCAGTCCTGGCTACAGTGTGTTTGTGTTTATGTGTGTGTGATAGTGTTTAGTAGTAAGGGTCACAATCTTGGGACTGTCTCGACTGTCACTGTGTGTGTGTGTGTTTGTGGGAGTGTGTGTGTGTGTATGTGTGTGTGTATATATGCACATGTTGTGTGTGTGTGTAGTGTGTGTGTGTGTGTGTTGTGTGTGTGTGTGTGTGTGTGTGTGTGTGTGTGTGCTGTGCGTGTGTGTGTGCAGAGGTAGTGTGTGTGTGTGTTTGGTGGTGTGTGTGTGTATGTGTATGTGTGTATATATGCACACATGTGTTGTGTGTGTGTGTGTGTGTGTGTGTGTTTTGGGACAGAGAAGTGTGTGTGTGTGGAGTGACAGGGTCAGCCGTCTGTCTGACCTGGAAGCTTCTGTCTGATCCCAAATTGACGAGGACGATGTGTGTCACCAGGAGTGTGTGTGTGTTTGAAACCTGATCCAGGACCAGCTAGGGGCATGGGCTTTGGCTAAAAGTAAGATATATAAAGGAGTGTGTGTGTTTTGGGCAGCATCCTGACATTTAACCCCCGCTGCAGGAATGGACCAGAGACCAAGAAGACAGCTGATGCATGAAATAACAGTGTAGTGCTGTAAAGAGAGACATTAAGACATGAATGGTTCTATTTCAGTTATATAGAGGTCTATACATTAAGACATAAATGGTTCTATTTCAGTCATATTATATACATTAAGACATGAATGGTTCTATTTCAGTCATGTTATATACATTAAGACATGAATGGTTCTATTTCAGTTATATACAGTATGCTGTTGTAGTTGGAGGTTTACACACACTTAGGTTGGAGTCATTAAAACTTCTTTGTCAACCGCTCCACAAATTTCTCGTTAACAAACTATAGTTTTGGCAAGTCACTTAGGACATCTACTTTGTGCATGACACAAGTCATTTTTCCAACAATTGTTTACAGACAGATTATTTCACTTATAATTCACTGTATCACAATTCCAGTGGGTGTAGTGTGTACATACACTAAGTTGTGTTTTAAACAGCTTGTGAAAATTCCAGAAATGATGTGTGTCCACAAGTCTGGTTCATGTGTGTGTGTGACCAATGTGTCAAATGTGAAGGTATGTGTGTCCATCTGTACAAACAACAGTGTGTGTGTGTGGGACCACGGAGCCGTCACACCGCTCAGTGAAGGAGACGCGTGTCTGTCTCCTGATGTGCGTATGTTGTGTGTGTGTGTCAATCCCAGAACACAACAAAGGACCTTGTGAAGATGCTGGAGGAAATGGGTACAAAAGTATCTATGACCACAGTAAAACGAGTCCTATTCTAACCTGAAAGGCCGCTCAGCAAGGCAGAATCCACTGCTCCAAAATAATCACATGGGGAAAAGATCTCACTCTTTGGAAAAATGATCTCTGGTCTGATGAAACAAAAATAGAACAGTTTGGCCATACGACCATCGTTATGTATGGATGAAAAAGAGGAAGGCTTGCAAAATGAAGAACACCATCTGACATTGAACCACGGGATGGAATGGACCAGATGTGGGGGACCAGGAGGGACTGCTGCACTTCACAAAATAGATGCCATCTTTGTAGGTGCTGTGGATATATTGGAGCAACATTAAGACATCAGCCAGGATGCTTCAATTTCAGTCATATTCTTTCCAAATGGACATTAAGACATAAATTGTGGCAAAATGGCTTAAGGACAACAAAGTCAAGGTATTGGATACATTAAGGCATGACCTCAATCCCATAGAACATTTATGGGCAGAACTGAAAAGTGTGTAAGACATGAATGGTACAAACCTGACTCAGTTACACCAGTATGCTGTCCGGAGGAATTGGAAATTCACCCAACTTAGGTTGGAAGTCATTAAAACTCCTTTGTCAATTGCTCCACAAATTTCTCGTTAACAAACTATAGTTTTGGCAAGTCCAATTGAGTGACATGTAAACTTTGACCCATGACATGTCATGAAAGGAATAAAAGCTGAGATAAATCATTCTTTACAATTATTCTGACATTTCACATTCGTAAAATAAAGTGGTGATCCTAAGTGGAAGACAGGATTTTTCTACTAGAGTAAAAATGTCAGGAATTGGGAAAACTGAGTTTAAACAGTACTTGGCTAAGGTTCCAGAAAATCCGATGTCACTGTACTAACACATAAAAGCTTCTAATACAGTCATTTACATAATTTGAGTCAATGGAGCTAATTCAAACCCATCTAAAAAGGTCCATATCTAGATTTGAAGGGAATGTTAGTCAGACTCATGGGACTACAATGGGAACTATCACCAGACTTCAGAAAACAATGGGAACTCCACCAGACTAGAGGGGATCAATGGGAACATCACCAGACTAAAAGGACTACAATGGAACTTACAAAGAGGGGACTACAATGGGAACTATCAGACATCATGGGACTACAATGGGAACTATCACCAGACTAGAGGAGACTACAATGGGAACTATCGTCAGACTAAAGGAGACTACAATGGGAACTTTCACCAGACTAGAGGGGACTACAATGGGAAATACCATCAGACTAAAGGAGACTACAATGGGAACTTTCACCAGACTAGAGGGGACTACAATGGGAACTATCACCAGACTAGAGGAGACTACAATGGGAACTATCGTCAGACTAAAGGAGACTACAATGGGAACTATCGTCAGACTAAAGGAGACTACAATGGGAACTTTCACCAGACTAGAGGGGACTACAATGGGAACTATCACCAGACTAGAGGAGACTGCAATGGGAAACATCACCAGACTAAAGGGGACTACAATGGGAACTATCGTCAGACTAGAGGAGACTACTATGGGAACTACCATCAGACTAAAGGGGACTACAATGGGAACGATCACCAGACTAGAGGGGACTACGATGGGAACTACCGTCAGACTAAAGGAGACTACAATGGGAACTTTCACCAGACTAGAGGGGACTACAATGGGAACTATCACCAGACTAGAGGAGACTGCAATGGGAAACCACCAGACTAAAGGGGACTACAATGGGAACCATCATCAGACTAGAGGAGACTACAATGGGAACTACCGTCAGACTAAAGGGGACTACAATGGGAACTATCACCAGACTAGAGGGGACTACAATGGGAACTATCACCAGACTAAAGGGGACTGCAATGGGAACTATCACCAGACTAGAGGGGACTACAATGGGAACTATCATCAGACTAGAGGAGACTACAATGGGAACTACCGTCAGACTAAAGGGGACTACAATGGGAACTATCACCAGACTAGAGGAGACTACAATGGGAACTACCGTCAGACTAAAGGGGACTACAATGGGAACTATCATCAGACTAGAGGAGACTACAATGGGAACTACCGTCAGACTAAAAGGGGACTACAATGGGAAACATCACCAGACTAAAGGGGACTACAATGGGAACTATCATCAGACTAGAGGAGACTACAATGGGAACTACCGTCAGACTAAATGGGACTACAATGGGAACTATCACCAGACTAGAGGGGACTACAATGGGAACTATCACCAGACTAAAGGGGAGTGCAATGGGAACTATCACCAGACTAAAAGGGACTACAATGGGAACTATCACCAGACTAAAGGGGACTACAATGGGAACTATCACCAGACTAAAGGGGACTACAATGGGAAACATCACCAGACTAAATGGGACTACAATGGGAACTATCACCAGACTGAGATAAATCATTCTCAGACTAAAGGGGACTACAATGACATTTCACATTCTTAAAATAAATGGGAACTATCACCAGACTAGAGGGGACTACAATGGGAACTATCACCAGAGTAAAGGGGACTACAATGGGAACTATGAAAAGACTGAGTTTAAATGTACTTGGCTAAGGTGACTACAATGTAAACTTCCACTTCAGACTGTACTAACACATAAATAGTCACCAGACTACAGTCTACAATGGGAACTATCACCAGACTAAGGGGACTACGAATGGGAACTATCACCAGACAAGGGGACTACAGAACTATCTAAAAAATGGGAACTATCCAGACTAGAGTGGGACTAAATGGGAATGTTAGTCAGACTAGAGGGGACTACAATGGGAACTATCACCAGACTAAAAGGGGACTACAATGGGAACTATCACCAGACTAAAGGAGACCACAATGGGAACTATCACCAGACTAGAAGGGGACTACAATGGGAACTATCACCAGACTAAAAGGGGACTACAATGGGAACTATCACCAGACTAAAGGGGACTACAATGGGAACATCACCAGACTAAAGGAGACTACAATGGGAACTATCACCAGACTAAAGGGGACTACAATGGGAACTATCACCAGACTAAAGGGGACTACAATGGGAACTATCACCAGACTAAGGGGACTACAATGGGAACTATCACCAGACTAAGGGGACTACAATGGGAACTATCACCAGACTAAGGGGACTACAATGGGAACTATCACCAGACTAAAAGGGACTACAATGGGAACTATCGCCAGACTAAAGGGGACTACAATGGGAACTATCACCCAGACTAGGACTACAATGGGAACTATCACCAACTGGGGACTACAATATCTGCCAGACTAAGGGGACTACAATGGGAACTATCACCAGACTAAAGGGGACTACAATGGGAACTATCACCAGACTAAGGGGACTACAATGGGAACTATCACCAGACT
>NW_027001845.1:162880-175380 GCF_036934945.1 Oncorhynchus masou masou
GGCCGTTTGTGGTGGCAGGCGGGTGTCTGATACCTGTATCGGTTATCCATTGATCAGGCCTGGCAGCAGGAACAGGCTTGTCAGGAGGATCCCAGAGAAATCAAAGAGCTTCCTTCCATGTTTTGTCTTGCTGCCAATATTCCTGACTGTAATAAGTCATCCAGCTGAGCAGACACTTTCTAACAGGAGCTTCCAGGTGTTACGTTTAAGGCCCTTCTATTGGACGGAGGAACTTGTTTCTTACTCACTTTGTTGTCCTATCGGCTTGTTCGTAAGCTGCTCTGGTGAGTTCAAGCTAAAAATAAACAAATAAACAAATAATTATTTTTATTCGCCTAAAAATGTTGGCAGACACTTTTATTTTATTTTATATATTACCTTACATTTGGAGACAAGACTGAGATATTCTCTTCTTGTGCAGGAGTGAGAAAGAAGGAAAGAGAGAGAGAGACAGAGAGAGCGAGAGAGAGAGACAGAGAGAGTGAGAGAGACAGAGAGAGAGAGAGAGAGAGAGAGACAGAGAGACAGAGACAGAGACAGAGAGAGAAAGAGAAAGAGAGAGACAGAGAGAGAGAGAGAGACAGAGAGAGAGAGCGAGAGAGAGAGAGACAGAGAGACAGAGAGAGAGAGACAGAGAGAGAGAGAGAGAGAGAGAGAGACAGAGAGAGACAGAGAGAGCGAGAGAGAGAGAGAGAGACAGAGAGACAGAGAGAGAGAGAGAGAGAGAGAGACAGAGAGTGATGAATCACAAAGCAGGAGGAGGGAGATAGAGGAGAAAGAGGTGTGACTTGTGGTTGAGAGGTAGTAGAGTCTTTATCATGGCTGCTGCCTCCCGAACACCCTTTATAACCCCTGAACTATGACATGCTTCAGGAATAAACCTCAGCATGGCCTCTAATTGCATCAAAGCTATTGCTTTCTATTTAGGCATGGAGGCACGATCACTGACAGCCTGCATGGGCTTTCTGCCTCGCTGGAGGCCAGGGGAGGAATGAAGTCCGTGCCGACCGGGCTATCATACCGCCAGCGCTATCTGTCCTAATCAGTGACACATTTACCAGAATTGCTTAAAATTAACTATATCTCATACAGAAATGGTACATTTGCAGACCGCCATTCATCACAGGGAAATTGTGGTTGCTGGTAAACCTTTCCTTTACTTACCAATGGGGACGGTGAGACATGCATCAAAATGATAGAGAAATAAAAGAAAAAAGATTTGCGAGGGAGAGCTGTCACACATTTATCAGGGAAGGAAGAACATTATTTGTTAATTTCCCAACGCGGCCCCTGACAGAGTGCTTCATCTTGTGGTCCCACGTTGATCACCATGGTCCTTTCTGTTAGGAGGACAAGTCAAGCACATTTATTTATATATATATATATATATTTTTTGCAGCTGTTTCCTCTAACAAGATCCATTTGTCTATCAGCCTACGACACCTCTCTCCATCTCTCCGTTCCTCCAAACCTTCCTTTCCACTCCAGATGAATTTCACCAACCGCTGGGCTCTGTTGGTCTGTTCCTCTCTGTGGATTTGGGTTCTTCAGTAGGGTAAGAGCCTGGGATCTAGCATTGGCCAGAGGGAGTGTTGATAAATCACAAAAGTTTTCTTGTCAAGGTGAATCTATCGACTTCACTGCATCAAAAAAACAACCTGAGGAAATGTAGAAGAGAGGAGACAGACATTCATCATCCCAGAAAAGGACAAAGGGGTCATCTCACCGCTTCACTCAATACAAGAAGACTGGAGATGTGAAGTGTTCCGGGTCTTATCCAGCCTTATCCTCCCTATTGGTCTTATCCAGCCTCCCTATTGGTCTTATCCAGCCTCTCCTTATTAGCCTCTCTATTGTCTTATCCAGCCTCCCTATTGGTCTTATCCAGCCTCTCTATTGGTCTTATCCAGCCTCCCTATTGGTCTTTATCTCATCCTCCATATTGGTCTTATCCAGCCTCTCTATTGGTCTTATCCAGCCTCCCTATTGGTCTTATACAGGCCTCCCTATTGATCTTATCCAGCTATTGGTCTTATCCAGCCTCTATTGGTCTTTTCCATCCATCCTTATCCAGCCCCTATTGGTCTTATCCAGCCTCTCTATTGGTCTTATCTAGCCTCTCTATTGGTCTTATCAGCCTCCCTATTGGTCTTATCAGCCTCCTCTATTGGTCTTATCCAGCTATTGGTCTCCCTATTGGTCTTATCCAGCATTGGTCTTATCCAGGCCTCCCTATTGATCTTATCTAGCCTCCCTATTGGACTTATCCAGCCTGCCCATTGGTCTTATCCACCTCCCTTTGGTCTTATCCAGCCTCCCCTACTGGTCTTATCCAGCTTCCCTATTGGTCTTATCAGCCTCCCTATTGTCTTATCCACCTCCCTATTGATCTTATCCAGCCTCCTATTGGTCTTATCCATCCTCCCTATTGGTCTTATCCAGCCTCCCTATTGGTCTTATCCAGCCTCCCTATTGGTCTTATCCAGCCTCCCTATTGGCCTTATCCAGCCTCCCTATTGGTCTTATCCAGCCTCCCCTATTGGTCTTATCCAGCCTCCCTATTGATCTTATCCAGCCTCCCCTATTGGTCTTATCCAGCCTCCCTATTGGTCTTATCCAGCCTCCCTATTGGTCTTATTCAGCCTCCCTATTGGTCTTATCCAGCCTCCCTATTGGTCTTATCCAGCCTCCCTATTGGTCTTATCCAGCTTCCCTATTGTACCTATTCAGCCTCCCCATTGGTCTTATCCAACCTCCCTATTGGTCTTATCCAGCCTCCCTATTGGTCTTATTCAGCCTCAAATGGTCTATCCTCTCCTATTGGTCTTATCCACTTTTGGTCTTATCCATTGGTCTTATCCACTCTCTATTGGTCTTATCCAGCACATCCAGGTCTTATCTCCTCCATTGGTCTTATCCAGCCTCCTATTGGTCTTATCCAGCCTCCCTATTGTTCTTATCCAGCCTCCCTATTGTTCTTATCCAGCCTCCCTATTGGTCTTATCCAGCCTCCTATTGGTCTTATCCATCCTCTCTATTGGAGACAGGTCCAGGCTCTCTATTGGTCTTATCCAGCCTCCCCTATTGGTCTTATGCAGACCTCCCTATTGGTCTTATCCAGCCTCTCTATTGGACTTATCCAGCTTCCCTATTGGTCTTATCCAGCTTCCCTAGGACTTATCTTCCATATTGGACACAGTTCCAGTCCAGGACAGGTCTCTATTGGACACAGGTCCAGGACTCTCTATTGGACACAGGTCCATGACTCTATTGGACACAGGTCCTGGCCTCTCTATTGGACACTGGTCCAGTCCTCTCTATTGGACACATGTCCAGGCCTTTCTATTGGACACAGGTCCAGGCCTCTCTATTGGACACAGGTCCAGGCCTCTCTATTGGACACAGGTCAGGACTCCAGGCCTTTCTATTGGACACAGGTCCAGGCCTTTCTGAACACAGGTCCAGGCCTCTATTGGACACAGGTCCAGGCCTCTCTATTGGACGTAGGTCCAGGCCTCCCTATTGTACGTAGGTCCAAAGTAGTACACTATATATTGAATAGTGTGTATCCAGAATCTCCAGGTCTTCAGCAGCACTGTGGCACCAGAACCAGACTTCCTCTGCCATGTTCATTTAAAATCCATTATCAGCAGGTCTGGGTTTCCCTTCCTGTCTTGTTATAATGTCCATCATACCATTTCCACAGGATTTATCATGAAACTCTTTTCTAATTCTATTTATTAGTCACTCCCTCATTTATTATTTTAAATTCTTTTCTCCTCAATTTCGTGATATCTAATTGGTAGTTACAGTCTTATCCCAACACTGCAATTTTGCTACGGACTTGGGAGAGGCGAAGGTCGAGAGCCTTGCGTTCTCCGAAACACCACCGTTACAAGCTATACTGCTTCTTGACACACTGCTCGCTTAACCAATGTGTCGGAGGAAACACCATACAGCTGGCGACCGAGTCAGCCTGCAGGCTCCGGCCCGCCACAAGGAGTCGCTAGAGCACGACAGGACAAGTAAATCCCTGCCCGGCCAAACCCTCCACTAACCCGGACGACGCTGAGCCAATTGTGTGCTGCCTCATGGGTCTCCCGGTCACGGCCGGCTGTGACACAGCCTGAGATCGAACCTGGATCTGTAGTGACGCCTCAAGCACTGCAATGCACTTCTGCTCAACTCGGGAGGCTCTCTCTTTTAAAGCTGAGATAACAGGCATTGTTTCTATTCACTTAGATATTTTGAAGTAGTAGGATCACAACACATGGTTCCTTACAAACCCCGCTCCCAAACAACAAACCCTATTCCAAACAACAAACCCCGCTCTCAAACAACAAACCCTATTCCCAAACAACAAACCCTGCTCCCAAACAACAAACCCTATTCCCAAACAACAAACCCCGCTCCCAAACAACAAACCCTATTCCCAAACAACAAACCCCGCTCCCAAACAACAAACCCTATTCCCAAAACAACAAATCCTTCTCCCAAACAACAAACCCTGCTCCCAAACAACAAACCCCGCTCCCCAAACAACAAACCCTGCTCCCAAACAACAAACCCCGACTCCCAAACAACAAACCCCCAAGGGACCCTGGGAGGGAGGGGTGAGGATCCCAGGGTGGGAGGTGAGGAGGTCCCAAACAACAAAGGTCCCAAACAACAAATCCTGCTCCCAGGGAGGTGACCGCTCCCAAAAGGGAGGTCCTGGTCCCAAGTGAGTAGTCCCAAAGGGGAGGTGGTGGAAACAACAAGGTGAGGTGGAAGTAGAGGGAGGTATTTCCAAACAAGTAAACCCCGGTCCCAAACAACAAACCCTAGAAACAACAAACCCTGGTGGAAACAACAAAGGGATTGGGTAAGGGGGTTTCCTCCCAATGGAACAAGGAGGTATGAGATGGAAGTAACAAAGGTGAGGTGGAAACAACAAACCCTATTGAGGTAAACAAGGGAGGGGTCCCAAACAACAAGGTGGGGGGTCCCAAACAGGGACCCTATTGGGAAACAACAAAAGGTGAGGTGGGAAAACAACAAACCCTAGGTAAACAGGTGATGGGTGGGAGTAGAGGGAGGTGATTGAGGGTGGGAGGTAGGAAAGTGAGGTGATTGGGAAACAACAAAGCTGCAAACAACAAAGGTGAGTTGGGAGTAGAGGGAGGTCCCGCTGGGAGTAGAGAGAAAGTGGGAAGTAGAGGGAGGTGAGGTGGAAGTACAAGGTGGTGGCCCCAAGGGAGGTGAGGTGAGTTGGGAGTAGAGGGATCCTGGTGGTAAAGGAGATGAGGTGGAAGTAAGGGAGGTGAGGTGGAAGTAGAGGGAGGTGAGGTGGAAGTAGAAGGTGAGGGTGGGAGGTGAGGTGAGAGTAGAGGGAGGTAAGGTGGAAAGAGGTGAAATGAGGTGGAAGTAAGAGGGAACCCCGGTGAGATGGAAGTAGAGGAAGGTGAAGTGGAAGTAGAGGGCGGTGAGGTGGGGTGAGGTGGGAGTAGAGGGAGGGGTAGAATGGGAGGTAAGGTGGGGTGAGGTGGGAGTAGAGGGAGAGGTAGGGTGGGAGGTGAGGTGAGGTGAGTTGGGAATAGACAAACCCTGCTCCCAGTAGAGGAGATGAGGTGGAAGTAGAGGGAGGTGGTGGAAGTAGAGGGAGGTGAGGTGGGAGTAGAGGGAGGTGAGGTGAGTTGGGAGTACAGGGAGGTGAGGTGGAAGTGGGAGGTGAGGTGAGAGTAGGGGAGATGAGTGGAAGTGAGGGGTGAGGTGGAAGTAGAGGGAGGTGAGGTGGAAGTAGAGGGAGGTGAGGTGGAAGTAGAGGGAGGTGAGGTGGGAGTAGAGGGACGTGAGGTGGAAGTAGAGGGAGGTGAGGTGGGAGTAGAGGGAGGTGAGATGGGAGTAGAGGGAGGTGAGGTAAGTTGGGAGTAGAGGGAGGTGAGGTGAGGTGAGGTGGGAGTAGAGAGAGATGAGGTAGAAGTAGAGGTGAGGTGAGAGGTGGAGTAGGGGGAAGTGAGGTGGGAGTAGAGAAGGTGAGGTGGAAGTAGGGAGGTAGAGGTGGGGAGTAGGGGGAGGTGAGGTGGGAGTATAGAGAGGTGAGGTGGAAGTAGAGGGAGGTGAGAGGGTAGAGGGAGGTGAGGTGGGGTGAGAGAGATGAGGTGGAAGTAGAGGGAGGTGAGGTGCAAGTAGGGGAGGTGAGAGGGAAGAGGGGGAGGTGAGGTGGGAGTAGGGGGGGGGTGAGGTGGGAGTAGAGAGAGATGCGGTGGAAGTTTAGGGAGGTGAGGTGCAAGTAGAGGGAGGTGAGGTGAGGTGGGAGTAGAGGGAGATGAGGTGGGAATAGAGGGAGGTGAGGTGAGAGTAGAGGGAGGTGAGGTGGGAGTAGAGAGAGATGAGGTGGAAGTAGAGGAGGTGAGGTGCAAGTAGAGGGAGGTGAGAGGGGAGTAGGGGAGGTGAGGTGGGAGTAGGGGGAGGTGAGGTGGGAGTAGAGGGAGGTGAGGTGGAAGTAGAGGGAGGTGAGGTGGAAGTAGAGGGAGGTGAGGTGGGAGTAGAGGAGATGAGGGGAAGTAGGGGAGGTGAGGTGCAAGTAGAGGGAGGTGAGAGGGGAGTAGGGGGAGGTGAGGTGGGAGTAGGGGAGGTGAGGTGTAGAGATGCGGTGGAAGTAGAGGGAGGTGAGGTGCAAGTAGAGGGAGGTGAGGTGAGGTGGGAGTAGAGGGAGATGAGGTGGGAAAAGAGGGAGGTGAGGTGAGAGTAGAGGGGGCGAGGTGGGAGTAGAGAGAGATGAGGTGGAAGTAGCGGGAGGTGAGGTGCAAGTAGAGGGAGGTGAGGTGGGAGTAGAGAGAGATGAGGTGGGAGTAGAGGGAGGTGAGAGGGGAGTAGAGGGAGGTGAGGTGGGAGTAGAGGGAGGTGAGGTGCAAGTAGAGGGAGGTGAGAGGGGAGTAGAGGGAGGTGAGGTGGGAGTAGGGGAGGTGAGGTGGGAGTAGAGGGGAGGTGAGAGGGGAGTAGAGGGAGGTGAGGTGTGAGTAGAGGGAGGTGAGGTGCTAGTAGAGGGAGGTGAGAGGGGAGTAGAGGGAGGTGAGGTGGGAGTAGAGGGAGGTGAGGTGGGAGTAGAGGGAGGTGAGGTGGAAGTAGAGGTGAGTGAGAGGAGGGGGTAGAGGGAGGTGAGAGGGGGAGTAGAGGGAGGTGAGGTGTGAGTAGAGAGAGGTGAGGAGGAAGTAGAGGTAGGTGAGGTGGAAGTAGAGGGGAGGTGAGGTGGGATTAGAGGGAGGTGAGGTGGAAGTAGAGGGAGGTGAGGTGGGATTAGAGGGAGGTGAGGTGGAAGTAGAGGGAGGTGAGAGGGGAGTGGGGGAGGTGAGGTGGGAGTAGAGGGAGGTGAGGGACAGAAGGGTTACAGAGGAGCTCTTCCTCTCCTAATTAGTCTGAGAACATAACACCCTCTCCTCTGTCAGGGAGATGTGCTCTTGTAAAGGGGATATTTCATTTCATTGTTTGATGGCATGTAATTATACGGTGACTTGTGAAATCCAAGTCTGTAATTGAAACAAGTGGCAGCAATTTGAGCATGATCTCTCCCATTTCCCTCTCTCTCCTCTCTCTCCCTCTCTCTCTCTCTCTCTCTCTCTCTCTCTCTCTCTCTCTCTCTCTCTCTCTCTCTCTCCTCTCTCTCTCTCTCTCTCTCTCTCTCTCTCTCTCTCTCTCTCTCTCTCTCTCTCTCTCTCCCTCTCTCTATCTCCTCTCTCCCCCCTCCCCTCCCCTCTCTCTCCTCTCTCCCATTTCCCCTCTCTCTCTCTCCCTCTCTCCTCCCGCATTCCCCTTTCCCCCCCTCTCCCCCTCTCTCCCCCCCCATTCCCCTTTCTCTCCCTCTCCCCCCCCATCTCTCCTCCTCCCCCATTCCCCCTTTCCCTCCCTCCCCCCTCTCTCCCTCCCCCCATTCCCCCTTTCTCTCCCTCCCCCATCTCTCCTCCTCCCCCATTCCCCCTTTCCCTCCCTCTCCCCCTCTCTCTCCCCTCCCCATTCCCCCTTTCCCTCCCTCTCCCCCTTTCTCTCCCCCTCCCCCATTCCCCCTTTCCCTCCCTCCCCCCCTCTCTCCCCCTACCCCATTCCCCCTTTCCCTCCCTCCCCCTCTCTCTCCCCCATTCCCCCTTCCCCTCCCTCCCTCTCCCCCCATCTCTTCCCCATCTACCCCCCCCTCTATTTAAAGAAGAGAAAATAGGACTTCAGTATGATTAGGGTATATTTATCTCACCTCTTTCCTATTTTGAATGACTTTATAATGCCTCTTTAAATAGGTTGTCCTTGCTATGTCAGGAACGCTAGTCCTGCTCTGCTCGGCTCGTCAAAGACAGGATGGATGATAGATGTGGGGTTTAGCCTCTCCTCTTCCCAGGTCTCGGTCCTACCATACACTCATTGGGTCTGTCAAGAAACGGCACCCCTATCCCATATATAGTACACTACTTTTGACCAGGGCCCTATGTAGGGAATAGGGCCCCGTTCAGAACGGAGACAGCATCTGTGATTGGAACCCAAATGTTTTGAGAAATTAATGAGAAAGAAGCAGCAAAGTATTGACTTATGAGAGGAAAACACAACTCATCCTAAATGAGGAAAACACAAATCATCCTAAATGAGGAAAACACAACTCATCCTAAATGAGGAAAACACAAATCATCCTAAATGAGGAAAACACAACTCATCCTAAATGAGGAAAACACAACTCATCCTAAATGAGGAAAACACAAATCATCCTAAATGAGGAAAACAAACTCATCCTAAATGATGAAAACACAACTCATCCTAAATGAGGAAAACACAACTCATCCTAAATGAGGAAAACGCAGCAATAATTTAGCCGGCCATCGATTGATTTATTTTGCAGCTGGCCTGTCCTTGTATTGATCTTCATATTACAATATTAATTTGCACCTGCGATCGGCTGCGAGAGGCAACCAATTCGATTTGAAATCAGTCGGTTGGCTGTTAACCTGAGACCGGTCCTTCTACAGCCTCCATCGATGTGGTTCACTGAGTACCGTTGGGCGAGTGGTGGGGGTTCGAGGTTGGGGGCTGGGGGCTGTTTTATTCTGCCTTTTAACAGAAATAGACTTGAAATGTAATTTCTGACAGAGTAGTATTAAACATAACAGTGGGAGCACCACCATCTCTCGGTTGAGTGTCCATCTCCTCAGCTGGCCTGTCTGTGCACGGTGCTTTAACCCTGGCAGGAACAATCTCCTTCTGCCTGTCTGCAATTCAGCCCTCCCAATCCTCCTCCTCCTCCTCCTCCTCCTTCTCCTCCTCCTCCTCCTCCTCCTCCTCCTCCTCCTCCTCCTCCTCCTCCTCCTCCTCCTTCTCCTCCTCCTCCTCCTCCTCCTCCTCCTCCTCCTCCTCCTCTTCCTCCTCCTCCTCCTCCTCCCAATCCTCCTCCTCCTCCTCTTCCTCCTCCTCCCAATCCTCCTCCTCCTCCTCCTCCTCCTCCTCCTCCTCCCAAGCCTCCTCCTCCTCCCCTCCTCCCAATCCCCTCCCTCCTCCTCCTCCTCCTCTTCCTCCTCCTCACAATCCTCCCCCTCCTCCTCATCCTCCTCCTCCTCCTCCTCCTCCTCTTCCTCCTCCTCCTCCCAATCCTCCTCCTCCTCCTCCTCCTCCTCCTCTTCTCTCTCTCTCATCATAATATCTGTATCGGTTCAGTTCATGTAATTTCTATGAGCATTGATCTGTCGCATATTGATTTTTAAATGTTTTATTCGTCAGCTGGATCTTTTGAAGTTTTAATTTGCTGGGCGTCTTATTGTCTGTGAGAGTTACCATCGGTGTCAGACTGTATATATTACATATGACGTATAGACTGTAACGCTCTGTGAAAAGGGGTCCACATTCACACTACTGTAGTTCAACTAGATATTGTAGTCGTCAGTAAAAATGTTCAACAATTATTGGCCTTCTATTTCTCAAACTCTCGATGACGTTAAATATATATTTTTTTTTTTTTGGGGGGGGGGGGGTAACGTTTCTGTTTCGTGTGTTAAAAGCTTCATGTAGATCAGTAGAAATCAGTCGAGGTTCTTGAGTGTTCAATCCTTTCGTCCCGGCAGTCTGCTTCACCTGGTCATGTTCACCTAGTTACCTGTCCCTGGAACATGTCATATCTTCAAGGTGATATAATTGGCTATTGCCGTTTTCTATCCTCTGATCCGCCAGGTTAATGTGTAAACGACTTGTCAGCAAATAGCACTTTGTCACTGAAATCACCAACACCCCTCTAGGGGAATGACTTCAGTGGAGAAATGTGATTTGACTTTATTTAATTCTTTTTTTTTTTTTTCAATCTGTAGTGGAGTGACAGTAGCCTCCCTGGCAGAGATAGGGAGTATAGTACAGACCTGAGGGACATTTTCTGTTCTCCTCGCCCCCCCCCCCGAGGACATTTTCTGTTCCCCCCTGGTTCACAGTAACAGCAGCCTCCCTGGCAGAGATAGAGGAGTATAGTACAGACCTGAGGGACAATTTCTGTTCTCCTCGCCCCCCCACCCCCCTCTGGTTCACAGTAACAGCAGCCTCCATGGCAGAGATGGGGAGTATAGTACAGACCTGAGGGACAATTTCTGTTCTCCTCGCCCCCCCACCCCCCCCTCTGGTTCACAGTAACAGCCTCCATGGCAGAGATAGAGGGAGTATAGTACAGACCTGAGGGACAATTTCTATTTCTCCTCGCCCCCCCCCCCCCCCCCACCCCCCTCTGGTTCACAGTAACAGCAACCCCGGCAGAGATAGAGGGTATAGTACAGACCTGGGGGACAATTTCTGTTCTCCTCGCCCCCACCCCCCCTCTGGTTCACAGTAACAGCAACCCCCCGGCAGAGATAAGGAGTATAGTACAGACCTGAGGGACAATTTCTATTCTCCCTCGCCCCCCACCCCCCCTCTGGTTCACAGTAACACAGCCCCCGGCAGAGAATAAGAGGAGTATAGTACAGACCTGAGGGACAATTCTCCTCGCCCCCCACCCCCTCTGGTTCACAGTAACAGCAGCCCCGGCAGAGATAGAGGAGTATAGTACAGACCTGAGGGACAATTTCTGTTCTCCTCGCCCCCCACCCCCCCACCCCCCCTCTGGTTCACAGTAACAGCAGCCCCCCGGCAGAGATAGAGAGTATAGTACAGACCTGAGGGACATTTTCTGTTCTCCGCCCCACCCACCCCACCCCCCCACCCACCCCACCCCCACCCCCACCCCCTCTGGTTCACAGTAACAGCAGCCCCCGGCAGAGATGAGGAGTATAGTACAGACCTGAGGGACAATTTCTGTTCTCCCCCCACCCCCTCTGGTTCACAGTAACAGCAGCCCCGGCAGAGATAGAGGGTATAGTACAGACCTGAGGACATTTTCTGTTCTCCTCGCCCCCCCCCACCCACCCCACCCCCCCCCACCCACCCCACCCCCACCCCCCCCCCCCCTCTGGTTCACAGTAACAGCCTCCCTGCTGCGTCTCAGTCGTAACAAATGCCCCTCCGGTTGGCATGGTGTTGTATGTATGGTGTTGTATTTCTAGGGCCTGCTCATAGAAACAGTCATTATGATGGTGGTCTGTTTCAGCGAGGACAAAACTAACTGAATTATTACCAACGAATGATTGGGAAGTAGCAGGAAGATGGACATTATTACAATGAAAATGGAACTCATTTATAGTCTGTACCCAGGCAGCTGGCGGGAACAGACCAAAGGTTGTGTCCCAAATGACATCATATTCCCTGTGGGCCTGGTCAAAACTAGTACTACGTAGGGAATAGGGCGCCATTATGGGATGCATTCCAAATGAATCCTTCCTGTTTTTATTAAAGGGAGTCAGATTATTCAGTCAGGAGGAAGACATGAGAGTAAATTACCCCAGCTGTTCCTTCTCCTCTCTCTCTCTCTCTCTCTCTCTCTCTCTCTCTCTCTCTCTCTCTTGCTCTCTCTTCTCCCTCTCTCTTCTCCCTCTCTCTTCTCCCTCTCTCTCTCCTCTCTCGTCTCCCTCGCTCTCTCTCTCTCTTCCCCCTCTCTCTTCTCCCTCTCTCCTCCCCCCTCTGCTTCTCCCTCTCTTCTCCCTCTCTCTCTCCCTCTCCCCTCTCTCCTCCCTCTCTTCTCCCTCTCTCTTCCCCCTCTCTCTTCTCCCTCTCTCCTCCCCCCTCTCTTCTCCCTCTCTTCTCCCTCTCTCTCTCCTCTCCCTCTCTCCTCCCTCTCTTCTCCCTCTCTCTTCCCCCTCTCTCTTCTCCCTCTCTCCTCCCCCCTCTCTTCTCCCTCTCGTCTCCCTCGCTCTCTCTCTCTCTTCTCCCTCTCTCTTCTCCCTCTCTCTTTCCCTCTCTCTTCTCCCTCTCTCTTCTCCCTGTCTCTTTCCCTCTCTCTTCTCCCTGTCTCTTTCCCTCTCTCTTCTCCCTCTCTTCTCCCTCTCTCTTCCCTCTCTCTTCGCCCTCTCTTATCCCTCTCTCATCTCCCTCTCTCTTCTCCTTCTCTCTTCTCCCACTCTATTCCCTCTCTCTCTTCC
>NW_027001845.1:177880-182880 GCF_036934945.1 Oncorhynchus masou masou
CGATCAGGATAAAGGCAGAGCATCTGAGCTCATTACCAAACACATCCCCCACCCCTCATGAAAGACTGCGTCGTTCATCACAGGTCTTAAACAGACATGAGCTTGGTTTGATTTAACGTTAAGCCTTAGCTGAGGACATGGCCTGGTCTGGAACACAGAGAACAGGAAGAGCAAACGAACAACACCATGATGGGACGTATCTAACACAGGACTAGATAGGAGCCAGACAACACTATGATATCTAACACTAGATAGGAGCCAGACAACACTATGATATCTAACACTAGATAGGAGCCAGACAACACTATGATATCTAACACTAGATAGGAGCCAGACAACACTATGATATCTAACACTAGATAGGAGCCAGACAACACTATGATATCTAAGACTAGATAGGAGCCAGACAACACTATGATATCTAACACTAGATAGAGCCAGACAACACTATGATATCTAACACTGAATAGAGCCAACACTATGATATCTAACACAGGACTAGATAGGAGCCAGACAAACACTATGATATCTAACACAGCCAGACAACACTATGATATCTAACATAGATAGGCCAGACAACACTATGATATCAACACTAGATGACAACACTATGATACCTAACACTAGATAGGAGCCAGACAAACACTATGATATCTAACACTAGATAGGAGCCAGACAACACTATGATATCTAACACTAGATAGAGACAGACAACACTATGATATCTAACACTAGATAGAGCCAGACAGCACTATGATATCTAACACAGGACTAGATAGGAGCCAGACAACACTATGATATCTAACACTAGATAGGAGCCAGACAACACTATGATATCTAACACTAGATAGGAGCTAGACAACACTATAATATCTAACACACTAGATATCTAGCCAGACAACACTATGATATCTAACACTAGATAGTAGCCAGACAACACTATGATATCTAACACTAGATAGGAGCCAGACAACACTATGATATCTAACACCAGATATTGTAGACAACACTATGATATCTAACACTAGATAGTGCCAGACAACACTATGATATCTAACACTAGATAGAAGCCAGACAACACTATGATATCTAACACTAGATAGGAGCCAGACAACACTATGATATCTAACACAGGCCTAGATAGTAGCCAGACAACACTATGATATCTAACAGGCTAGATAGTAGCCAGACAACACTATGATATCTAACACTAGATAGTAGCCAGACAACACTATGATATCTAACACTAGATAGGAGCCAGACAACACTATGATATCTAACACTAGATAGGAGCCAGACAACACTATGATATCTAACAATAGATAGTAGCCAGACAACACTATGATATCTAACACTAGATAGGAGCCAGACAACACTATGATATCTAACACTAGATAGGAGCCAGGACTAGATAGGAGCTAGACAACACTATGATATCTAAGACTAGATAGTAGCCAGACAAACACTATGATATCTAACACTAGATAGTAGCCAGACTAGATAGGACAGCACTATGATATCTAACACAGGACTAGATAGGAGCCAAACAACACTATGATACCGAACACAGGACTAGATAGGAGCCAGACAACAATATGATATCTAACACAGGACTAGATAGGAGCCAGACAACACTATGATATCTAAGACTAGATAGGAGCCAGACAACACTATGATATCTAACACTAGATAGTAGCCAGACAGCACTATGATATCTAACACAGGACTAGATAGGAGCCAAACAACACTATGATACCGAACACAGGACTAGATAGGAGCCAGACAACATTATGATATCTAACACAGGACTAGATAGGAGCCAGACAACACTATGATATCTAACACTAGATAGGAGCCAGACAACACTATGATATCTAACACTAGATAGGAGCCAGACGACACTATGATATCTAACACTAGATAGGAGCCAGACAACACTATGATATCTAACACTAGATAGGAGCCAGACGACACTATGATATCTAACACTAGATAGGAGCCAGACAGCACTATGATATCTAACACTAGATAGTAGCCAGACAGCACTATGATATCTAACACAGGACTAGATAGGAGCCAAACAACACTATGATACCGAACACAGGACTAGATAGGAGCCAGACAACATTATGATATCTAACACAGGACTAGATAGGAGCCATACAACACTATGATATCTAACACTAGATAGGAGCCAGACAACACTATGATATCTAACACTAGATAGTAGCCAGACAGCACTATGATATCTAACACAGGACTAGATAGGAGCCAGTCCACACTATGATATCTAACACTAGATAGAAGCCAGACAACACTATGATATCTAACACTAGATAGTAGCCAGACAGCACTATGATATCTAACACTAGATAGTAGCCAGACAACACTATGATATCTAACACTAGATAGTAGCCAGACAACACTATGATATCTAACACTAGATAGGAGCCAGACAACACTATGATATCTAACACTAGATAGTAGCCAGACAACACTATGATATCTAACACTAGATAGTAGCCAGACAGCACTATGATATCTAACACAGGACTAGATAGGAGCCAGACAACACTATGATATCTAACACTAGATAGGAGCCAGACAACACTATGATATCTAACACTAGATAGGAGCCAGTCCACACTATGATATCTAACACTAGATAGGAGCCAGACAACACTATGATATCTAACACAGGACTAGATAGGAGCCAGACAACACTATGCTATCTAATACAGGACTAGATTGTAGCCAGACAACACTATGATATCTAACACAGGACTAGATAGTAGCCAGACAACACTATGATATCTAACACTACATAGGAGCCAGACAACACTATGATATCTAACACTAGATAGTAGCCAGACAACACTATGATATCTAACACTAGATAGGAGCCAGACAACACAATGATATCTAACATAGGACTAGATAGGAGCCATACAACACTATGATATCTAACACTAGATAGGAGCCAGACAACACTATGATATCTAACACTAGATAGGAGCCAGAAAACACTATGATATCTAACACAGGACTAGATATGAGCCAGACAACACTATGATATCTAACACTAGATAGTAGCCAGACAACACTATGATATCTAACACTAGATAGGAGCTAGACAACACTATGATATCTAACACAGGACTAGATAGGAGCCAGACAACACTATGATATCTAACACAGGACTAGATAGTAGCCAGACAACACTATGATATCTAACACTAGATAGGAGCCAGACAACACTATGATATCTAACACTAGATAGGAGCCAGACAACACTATGATATCTAACACAGGACTAGATATGAGCCAGACAACACTATGATATCTAACACTAGATAGTAGCCAGACAACACTATGATATCTAACACTAGATAGGAGCTAGACAACACTATGATATCTAACACAGGACTAGATAGGAGCCAGACAACACTATGATATCTAACACAGGACTAGATAGTAGCCAGACAACACTATGATATCTAACACTAGATAGGAGCCAGACAACACTATGATATCTAACACAGGACTAGATAGGAGCCAGACAACACTATGATATCTAACACTAGATAGGAGCCAGACAACACTATGATATCTAACACTAGATAGTAGCCAGACAACACTATGATATCTAACACTAGATAGGAGCCAGACAACACTATGATATCTAACACTAGATAGGATCCAAACAACACTATGACACCTAACACAGGACTAGATAGGAGCCAGACGACACTATGATATCTAACACTAGATAGGAGCCAGACAACACTATGATAACTAACACTAGATAGGAGCCAGACAGAAGTCATGACAGACACCAACAGTCCAGACAGCCATATGTATCCCTATATGTAAATATCCGTCTTCCTAGTAATCATGAATATTATCGTCGCCCCTGTAGTGGAACTCCACACTCCTCTATGTCCTCTGAACAGGTCACAGTGGGTCCCCCCCTCCCTCATTATCCCAGAGGTCAGAGGTCAGTAAGCAGAATTGGGAAGAAGTTGGGTGAGATCAATACGTATTATCCCGGAGCAAAGTGGCGCCGACAGTTTGAATTGGAGCATATGTTTACCCCCGAACCAGGCAATTTATCTTAATATCAGAGGTGTAATACGAAGCAGGTGAAAGGTTAGGAAATCTGTCCACATCATGATACCCAGTTCTGAAAGAGGAAAGTGCTATTGATTGGCTGCGGCTAGGGGCCAATGGCTGAGGCAGGAGAGGGGCCAAGGGCTGGGGCTAGGGGCCAAGGGCTGAGGCAGGAGAGGGGCCAAGGGCTGGGGCTAGGGGCCAAGGGCTGAGGCAGGAGAGGGGCCAAGGGCTGGGGCTAGGGGCCAAGGGCTGGGGCTAGGGGCCAAGGGCTGAGGCAGGAGAGGGGCCAAGGGCTGGGGCTGGGGCCAAGGGCTGGGGCTAGGGGCCAAGGGCTGAGGCAGGAGAGGGGCCAAGGGCTGAGGCTAGGGGCCAATGGCTGAGGCAGGAGAGGGGCCAATGGCTGAGGCAGGAGAGGGGCCAAGGGCTGAGGCAGGAGAGGGGCCGAGGGCTGAGGCAGGAGAGGGGCCAAGGGCTGAGGCAGGAGAGGGGCCGAGGGCTGAGGCAGGAGAGGGCCGAGGGCTGAGGCAGGAGAGGGGCAGAGGGCTGAAGCAGGGAGAGGGGCCAAGGGCTGAGGCAGGAGAGGGGGCCGAGGGCTGGAGGCAGGAGAGGACGAGGGCTGAGGCAGGAGAGGGGCCGAGGGCTGAGGCAGGAGAGGGGCCAAGGGCTGAGGCAGGAGAGGGGCCAAGGACTGAGGCAGGAGAGGGGCCAAGGGCTGAGGCAGGAGAGGGGCCGAGGGCTGAGGCAGGAGAGGGGCCAAGGGCTGAGGCTAGGGGCCAAGGGCTGAGGCAGGAGAGGGGCCGAGGGCTGAGGCAGGAGAGGGGCCGAGGGCTGAGACAGGAGAGTGGCCGTGGGCTGAGGCAGGAGAGGGGCCGAAGGCTGAGGCAGGA
>NW_027001845.1:187880-190380 GCF_036934945.1 Oncorhynchus masou masou
TTGGGTTAGGGGTTGGTGGGTGGAGAGGTTGGGTTAGGGGTTGGTGGGTGGAGAGGTTGGGTTCGGGGTTGGTGGGTGGAGAGGTTGGGTCTGGGGTTGGTGGGTGGAGAGGTTGGGTTAGGGGGTTGTGGTGGTGGAGAGGTTGGGTTAGGGGGTTGGTGGGTGGAGAGGTAGGGTTCGGGGTTGGTGGGTGGAGAGGTTGGGTTAGGGGTTGGTGGGTGGAGAGGTTTGGGTCGGGGTTGGTGGGTGGAGAGGTTGGGTTAGGGGGTTGGTGGGTGGAGAGGTTGGGTTAGGGGTTGGTGGGTGGAGAGGTTGGGTTCGGGGTTGGTGGGTGGAGAGGTTGGGTTAGGGGGTTGTGGGTGGAGAGGTTGGGTTAGGGGTTGGTGGGTGGAGAGGTTGGGTTAGGGGTTGGTGGGTGGAGAGGTTGTCTGGGTTGGTGGGTGGAGAGGTTGTGTTAGGGTTGGTGGGTGGAGAGGTTGGGTTAGGTGTTGGTGGGGTGGAGAGGTTGGGTCCGGGTTTGGTGGGTGGAGAGGTTGGGTTAGGGTTGGTGGGTGGGTGGAGAGGTTGGGTTAGGGTTGGTGGGTGGAGAGGTTGGGTTTGGGGTGGGTGGGTGGAGAGGTAGGGTTCGGGGTTGGTGGGAGGAGAGGTTGTCGGGGTTGGTGGGGTGGGAGAGGTAGGGTTCAGGGTTGGTGGGTGGAGAGGTTGGGTTAGGGGTTGGTGGGTGGAGAGGCTGGGGTTAGGGGTTGGTGGGTGGAGAGTTTGTTAGGGTTGCGGGTGGAGAGGTTGGGTTAGGGGTTGGTGGGTGGAGAGGTTGGGTTAGGGGTTGGTGGGTGGAGAGGTTTGGTTAGGGGTTGGTGGGTGGAGAGGTTGGGTTTGGGGTTGGTGGGTGAGAGGTTGGGTCGGGGCTGGTGGGTGGAGAGGTTGCTAGGGGTTGGTGGGTGGAGAGGTTGGGTTAGGGGTTGGTGGGGTGGAGAGGTTGGGTTAGGGGTTGGTGGGTGGAGAGGTTGGGTTAGGGTTGGTAAGTGGAGAGGTTGGGTTAGGGGGTTGGTAAGGAGAGGTTGGGTTTGGGGTTGGTGGGTGGAGAGGTTGGGTTCGGGGTTGGTGGGTGGAGAGGTTGGGTTAGGGGTTGGTGGGTGGAGAGGTTGGGTTAGAGTGATAGTGGCCCACATCAGTTTGTCGTCAGCCAATCACAGATTATTAAAGCCTGGTAGAATGATAGTGGCCCACATCAGTTTGTCGTCAGCCAATCACAGATTATTAAAGCCTGGTAGAATGATAGTGGCCCACATCAGTTTGTCGTCCGCCATACACAGATTATTAAATTATTGTAAGGCGAAGTACTCCTGCCTTGTTTGCACTCAGGCAATATGCTGGACAGTGGGGGGATAAGGACCCGGGGATAAATCGTAGACTTTGCAATAACCATTCATATGTCCTCATCGCCAGTAGGCTGTAAATGTGTGTGTGTAGAAAGTGGTCCACGATGCAGACGTCTGGCTGGTGACAGGAGGGATTGCTGGGTGTTTCCCTCTATGTGCTCCAGTACATCTTCATTCATAATGTGTTGACTAACACGTAACAAATGATTTTATCATGTTATCTGCTTGTATCGTTTTTGATATCTTGAGGTGAATATTGATTTGAAATTCACACTCTACTGCTGTTTCTGTTTCTGTGTGTGGTTATCTGACGCTGGCTCGCTTCCTTCAAACGGGAGGTGGAGCTGGCCGTTTCCTTCAAAACGGAGTTGGAGTTGGCTTCGTTTCCTTCGAAACAGAGTTGGAGTTGGCTTGCTTCTTCAAACAGAGTTGAGTTGGCTCTTTTCCTCCTTCAAACGGAGTTGGAGTTGGCTTCATTTCCTTCAAACGGGAGTTGGAGTTGGCCTCGTTTCCTTCAAACAGAGTTGGAGTTGGGCTTCGCTTCCTTCGAAACGGAGTTGAGTTGGCTTCGCTTTCCTTCGAAACGGGAGTTGAAACAAAACAGAGTTGGAGTTGGCTTCGAATCAAATGTACATATACCGTGTCTAAACAACGCATTTTTCAATTCAACATCTTGAGAAATGTGTATATTCATTCATTCATTGAAATACATATTTTGACACTGCTATTTGAAGGAATCTTTCCTGACTAAAACTAACGTGTGTTGTTTGACACATTATAAACTCCTCTCTGTCTTCTGCCTCCTCTTCTCTGTAGCTTTGAACGAGCCAACCATAGACTACGGCTTCCAGAGGCTACAGAAGGTCATTCCCAGACACCCAGGAGATCCAGAGAGGTTACCGAAGGTCAGTACATCTGGAGGGGGGGGAGGGAGGGGGAGGGAGGGTGGGAGGGAGGGGGAGGGAGGGGGAGAGGGGGAGGGAGGTTACCAAAGGTCAGTACATCTGGGTCTGAGGGGGGAGGGAGGGGGGAGGGGGAGGGGGGGAGGGAAGGAGGGAGGGGGAGGGGGGAGGGAGGGAGGGAGGGGAGAGGAGAGAGAGGTTACCAAAGGTCAGTACATC
>NW_027001845.1:192880-194531 GCF_036934945.1 Oncorhynchus masou masou
GAGAACAAGTTCTCATTTACAACTGTGACTTGGCCCAAGATAAAGCAAAGCAGTGCGACTACAAACAACGACACAGAGTTTTAATTCCACCAGAGTTTTTAGTTTTGTCTCAGCGGAAGGAAGAGTAATATCTACGCAGAATTTTCTTATTTCAGTAAATGCTTTAAACTATCTCTTGTTACCAATAAAAAGGTTGCCTGGGCAACGTTGCTCTGTACACACAGCTGTCCCTCTCAGAGCACCCCGTCTCTCCGTTTGGACGGGTTTATACCACATATGAGATGTAGTCCTAACACCCAATCGGACACGCGAAGCACCAGGAAATACACCTCTTTCCACTTTCGCAAATGACGTTGTCGGCCTCTTAGTGTACAGGTGAGAGGGAATTTAGATAGCCTTCCCCGCGCACCACTCAGGACCCCCACTTCATGAGACCATGGCAGAAACAGAGATGGAATCGAGCAGTTTCAATAAAACAAACATAAATATTTGATTTGCCCTTCTAATGGACCCCGATGTGGGGTTCTGCAGCATGTAAATGAAAGCGTCGGGTGATTCATCATGGTTAAGCCAGCCGTCTCAGAGCTCCGCGCCCCCGGTCAGAGCAACGCTCCTCGCCGCGTAAAAACAGCAATTGACACTATATTCTGAATGAGAAGAAGTAATAGAATGAAGAACATCAGCATTAGATGTTGCAGAGAAGTGAAGGAAATGAAGGGAGAGAGAAGGGAGAGAGAGGAGAGAGAGAGAAAGGAAAAAGAAAGGAGGAAGGAGAGAGAGAGAGAGGGAGAGAGAAAGGGAGAAGAATGAAAGGGAGAGAGGTGAGGGAAAGGGAGAGAGAAAAAAGGGAGAGAGGAGAGAGGAGAGAGAGAGAGAAAGGAGAGAGAGAGAAAGGAGAGAGAGAGAGAGAGAGAGAAGAAAGGAGAGAGAGAGAGGAGAGAGTGCTAGGTGATGAAATAATGGGGCAGGGTAGAAGGGTGTTTGAATCTAAAGTGTATATTAACATTGAGGCAAAGCGTCAGACTAGCTGCCATCTACCTCTATTAGCTTCACCCCACAGTTAATAATATTAACACATCATTGATTCCCCCCCCCCTCCCCCTCCCCCATAGAGATCATTAATACACATAGTTGGAGGAGTGATTGTGATGCGACGGAAAACCATTTATAGTGAGCTTTGTATTGGCCTTGACCAATCACTGACCACGTTGATGCTTCATACTATACATCCTGTACAGAGAGCCTGAATCGGAGTTCACCTCCCTAGTTTGGATAACATTAAACACTGATCCAAGGAGAGGAGCACACGCATCCACATGGATACATAACCATCCCGAGAGGAGGTAAAAGGCACAATCAGGAGCTGTCATGTGATACGGAAGAAGATTGCAAAAATAAGGGGAGAGGGGGAGGGGGGAATCCTCACTCTCTTTTTTTGGGGGGGGGGGGGTGACTCGTTTGAAAACGGTGTAATCTGTCCTGGTTGCACTGGGACAAAACAGAGGACGTGACAATACTATCACGGCCTGATACATCCACAAACTCTTTTGTCAACATCATCTAGTGGTAACCTAGCTTCAACATCATCTAGTGGTAACCTAGCTTCAACATCATCTAGTGGTAACCTAGCTTCAACATCATCTAGTGGTAA
>NW_027001846.1:0-7004 GCF_036934945.1 Oncorhynchus masou masou
CAGATCTGGAAGAGTCTGGCAGACTGGCAGATCCCGGAAGAGTCTGGCAGACTGGCAGATCTGGAAGAGTCTGGCGGGCTGGCAGATCTGGAAGAGTCTGGCAGATTGGCAGATCTGGGAAGAGTCTGGCTGACTGGCGAGTATCTGGGAAGAGTTCATGACCGACTTCGGCAGATCCTGGAAGAGTCTGGCTGACTGGCAGATCTGGAAGAGTCTGGCTGACTGGCAGATCTGAAAGGTCTGGCTGACTGGCAGATCTGGAAGAGTCTGGCTGACTGGCGGATCTGGAAGAGTCTGGCTGACTGGCGGATCTGGAAGAGTCTGGTTGACTGGCAGATCTGGAAGAGTCTGGCTGACTAGCGGATCCTGGCAGACTGACGGCTCTGGCTGCTTCATGCTGACTGACGGCTCTGGCTGCTCCATGCTGACTGGCGGCTCTGGCTGCTCCATGCGGATTGACAGCTCTGGCTGCTGCTTGCAGACTGACAGCCTCTGACTGTTCCATGCTGACTAACAGCTTTGGCAGCTCCTGCAGACTGGCAGCTCCTGAGACTGGCAGCTCCTTGCAGACTGGCAGCTCTCTGGACTGGCAACTCCATGCAGACTGGCAACTCCTTCAGACTGGCAGCTCCTTGCAGACTGGCAGCCTTTGCAGACTGGCAGCTCCATGTAGACTGGCAGCTCCAGCTGGCTGCTCCATGCCAGACTGGCAGCCTCCAGCTGCTCCATGCAGACTGGCAGCTCTGGCTCAGCTCTATGCAGACTGGCAGCTCCTTGCAGACTGGCAGCTCCATGCAAGACTGGCAGCTCCTGCTGCAGACTGGCAGCTCCATGCAGACTGGCGGCTCTGAGCTGCTCCATGCAGACTAGCAGCTCTAGCTGCTCCATGCAGACTGGCAGCTCTGGCTGCTCCATGCAGACTGGCAGCTCTGGCTGCTCCATGCAGACTGGCAGCTCAGGCTGCTCTGAACAGGCAGGAGGCTCCGGCAGCGCTGGAGAGGAGAAAGCGCTGAACAGGCGGGAGACTCCGACAGCGCAGGAGAGAAGAAAGGCTCCGGCAGCGCAGGAGAGGCGAGGCGCACTGTAGGCCTGATGCGTGGTGCTGGCACTGGTGGTATTGGGCCGAAGACACGCACAGGAAGCCTGGTGCGGGGAGCTGCTACTGGAGGGCTGGGGTGTGTAGGTGGTACTGTATAGACCGGACCGTGCAGGCGCACTGGAGCTCTTGAGCACCGAGCCTGCCCAACCTTACCCGGTTGAATACTCTCGCCCTGCCAGTGCTGCGAGGTGGAATAGCCCGCACTGGGCTATGTAGGCGAACCGGAGACACCGAGCGCAAGGCTGGTGCCATGTAAGCCGGCCCAAGGAGACGCACTGGGGACCAGATGCGTAGAGCCGGCTTCATGGCATTTGGCTCGACGCTCAATCTAGCCCGGCCAATACGCGGAGCTGAAATATACCGCACCGGGCTATGCACCCGCACTGGGGACACCGTGCGCACCACTGCATAACACGGTGCCTGCCCGGTCTCTCTAGCCCCTGGTAAGCACTAGGGAGTTTGCGCAGGTCTCCTACCTGGCGTAGCCATACTCCCTGATAGCCCCCCCAATACATTTTTGGGGCTGATTCCCGGGCTTCCATCCACGTCGCCGTGCTGCCTCCTCATGCCAGCGCCTCTCCGCTTTAGCCGCCTCTAGTTCCTCCTTGGGGCGGCGATATTCACCAGGCTGAGCCCAGGGTCCTTTTCCGTCCAGTTCTTCCTCCCATGTCCAGAAATCCTTAATACGCAGCTCCTCTTTGGGCTGCTCCTGTTTCCTCTTCTCCTGCTGCACCTTTGGGCGGCTACACTCCCCTGGTTTAGCCCAGGGTCCTCTCCCGTCAAGGATTTCCTCCCATGTCCAGAAATCCTTAATACGCAGCTCCTCTTTGGGCTGCTCCTGCCTGTTGACACGCTGCTTGGTCCGTTTATGTTGGGTGATTCTGTCACGGTTTTCATATGGTGAAGGAGAGTCGGACCAAACTGCAGCGTGTCTATTGTGATCCATGTTTAATAAAACAAACGTAACACGAATCAATACAAAACACTACACAACAAATAAATGAAAACCGAAACAGCCTAAACTGGTGTCAACTAACACAGCACAAGGACATCAAGACACTAAGGACAATCACCCACGACAAACTCAAAGAACATGGCTGCCTAAATATGGTTCCCAATCAGAGACAACGATAAGCACCTGCCTCTGATTGAGAACCACTCCAGACAGCCATAGACTTTGCTAGATAACCCCACTAGCTACAATCCCAAATACATACACACCAAAACCCCAAGACAAAACACACCACAATACAAAAACTCCATGCCTGTCGGAGCCTTTCTCCTCTCCAGCGCTGCCGGAGCCTCCTGCCTGTTTGGAGCAGCTAGAGCTGCCAGTCTGCATGGAGCAGCTAGAGCTGCCAGTCTGCATGGAGCAGCTAGAGCTGCCAGTCTGCATGGAGCAGCTAGAGCTGTCAGTCTGCATGGAGCAGCTAGAGCTGCCAGTCTGCAAGGAGCTGCCAGTCTGCAAGGAGCTGCCAGTCTGCAAGGAGCCGCCAGTCTGCAAGGAGCCGCCAGTCTGCCCAGCGCGCCGGTCCGCCCAGCCCCGCCAGTCTGCCCAGCGCCGGCCAGTCTGCCCAGCGCGGCCAGTCTGCCCAGCCGCCAGTCTGCCCAGCGCCGCCAGCCTGCCCAGCCGCCAGCTGCCCAGCTGCCAGTCTGCCCAGCCGCCAGTCTGCCCAGCCCCGCCAGTCTGCCCAGCGCCGTCAGTCTGCCCAGCGTCGCCAGTCTGCCAGCGTCGCCAGTCGCCCAGCGCCGCCAGTCTGCCCAGCGCCGCCAGTCTGTCCAGATCTGCCAGACTCTTCCAGATCTGCCAGACTCTTCCAGATCTGCCAGTCGGCCAGACTCTTCCAGATCTGCCAGTCAGCCAGACTCTTCCAGATCTGCCAGACGGCCAGACTCTTCCAGATCTGCCAGTCAGCCAGACTCTTCCAGATCTGCCAGTCAGCCAGACTCTTCCAGATCTGCCAGTCAGCCAGACTCTTCCAGATCTGCCAGTCAGCCAGACTCTTCCAGATCTGCCAGTCAGCCAGACTCTTCCAGATCTGCCAGTCAGCCAGACTCTTCCAGATCTGCCAGTCAGCCAGACTCTTCCAGATCTGCCAGTCAGCCAGACTCTTCCAGATCTGCCAGTCAGCCAGACTCTTCCAGATCTGCCAGTCAGCCAGACTCTTCCAGATCTGCCAGTCAGCCAGACTCTTCCAGATCTGCCAGTCAGCCAGACTCTTCCAGATCTGCCAGTCAGCCAGACTCTTCCAGATCTGCCAGTCAGCCAGACTCTTCCAGATCTGCCAGTCAGCCAGACTCTTCCAGATCTGCCAGTCAGCCAGACTCTTCCAGATCTGCCAGTCAACCAGACCCTTCCAGATCTGCCAGTCAACCAGACTCTTCCAGATCTGCCAGTCAGCCAGACCCTTCCAGATCTGCCAGTCAACCAGACTCTTCCAGATCCGCTAGTCAGCCAGGATCCGCCAGTCAGCCAGGATCTGCCGGAACCACCAGCAAGCCAGGATCTGGTAGATCCATCAACATGCCTGAGCTTCCTCTCACTCCTGACTCCTCTCACTCCCGAGCTTCCTCTCACTCCCGAGCTTTCCTCAGGTCCCGAGCTGTCCTTCAGTCCCGATCTGCTTCTCAGTCCAGTGGGGTTCTGGGTGAGGACTACTGGGCCATGGTCGGCGGCGAGGGTGGTCTATCCAGGGACGCTGAGGAGAGGGACTAAGACATTGACTGAGTGGGTTCCACGTCCCGCGCCGGAGCCGCCACCATGGACAGACGCCCACCCGGACCCTCCTTGTTGTTTTGAGGTGCGTTCGGGAGTCCGCACCTTAGGGGGGGGGGTTCTGTCACGCCCTGGTCTAAGTATTTTGTGTTTTTCTTCATGTATTGGGTCAGGCCAGGGTGTGGCATGGAGTTTTTGTATTGTGGTGTGTTTTGTCTTGGGGTTTTGGTGTGTATGTATTTGGGATTGTAGCTAGTGGGGTTATCTAGCAAAGTCTATGGCTGTCTGGAGTGGTTCTCAATCAGAGGCAGGTGCTTATCGTTGTCTCTGATTGGGAACCATATTTAGGCAGCCATATTCTTTGAGTTTGTCGTGGGTGATTGTCCTTAGTGTCTTGATGTCCTTGTGCTGTGTTAGTTGACACCAGTTTAGGCTGTTTCGGTTTTCATTTTCGTTTATTTGTTTTGTAGTGTTTTGTATTGATTCGTGTTACGTTTGTTTTATTAAACATGGATCACAATAGACACGCTGCAGTTTGGTCCGACTCTCCTTCACCATATGAAAACCGTGACAGAGTTAACATCTTTCAAGGAACAAGAAAAATACTTTGAACCTAATGTCCATAATCAAAGACGTGGCACTGATCAAAGGAATATTGGCATATTGTTCTCCAGTAATTCCAAGAGTTTCAGCATTTCAACAGCTTTTTACCCAGTTGAAAACTAACAGCTTCAAACAGCTCAGTGGGAACACAGGTGTCTTAATGAATCTATAGACATAAAACATATTTAAAGAGCTCCATCTCTCAGGAGGAGAGGTACGATAAGATCAGAGTAATTACCACATGAGTAATGTCTGTGTGTTTGAAAGTAATGAATAAGAAAGTAAGAGACAATGATTTGAGTTCAACAGAACAGAAGTCTATTTGAACTAAACTAGATGGCAGCCCAAATGACACCCTATTCCATATTTAGTGCACTACTTTTGACAAGAGCCTATTGCGCAATATATTAACAATAAGGTCCCATGGTCCCTAGTCAAATTTTGTGCACTTAATAGAGAATAGGGTGCCATTTGGGATGCAGGTCAAGGAATGAGGACACAGGGGTGAAAGTAATATTTCTTTTCAAGTCAAGATGTCCGTCAGAAAATATAGGCTACTATTACATGTGAAAAGAGCGGCCAATATGAACTACCATCTCTAGTGACAGTGCTGTTGAAGTAAATATGATATTTTTCATTTGGTCTCTGCCCACAGTCTCTCATTTAAACTGTGTGTGATGACTACACTCCTGACTTATGACTCATCTATAGCATCATGACGGGAGTCCAGCTGTGTGTGTGTGTGTGTGTGTGTGTGTGTGTGTGTGGGTGTTTGTGTGTGGGGGGTCTATGTTACACTCACAGCAGGTTGTGCTAGGCTCTGTGATGGTTACACTCCTGTCCAGTGTTTCGTCACCCCTCCTCTATAACCCCACTGTATGACAGTGCCCTGTGAGGAGTATAAATGAACCTGTCTAACTGTGTGTGTGTGTGTTCCTTGTGTGTCTGTGTTTGTGTGTGTATGTGTGTGTACGACGTGCATACTTACTGCACACTGCATATGTGTATGCATGTGTGTAATACAGTGCTGCATACCAAGGTTTGGATTACATGTCCAGGAGTGTAGCAGAGCAGAGCAGCCTAGGCCCGGACTGGTTTCAGCCCTGTTTCATCAGCCTGAATAGGGAAGTGTTCGCCATCCAGCGCCTGGCTAGAGGAATTTTAGCCAGCACCAGGCCTTCTCACAGAGTGACCAGCAATGTGAACCCACGACAGGCCAGGCATAGAAAATGAAGACCTTCTCCTCAGCTGACCTTCCATTATCTAAGTATGTGTACATCCCAAATGGCACCCTATTCCTATTTAGTGCACTACTTTTGGACCGACCAGCAATGTGTATAGGTGCCATTTGGGACACACGTGATCTAATAACATACGATATCCATGAGTTTCCCGTGTCCCATGATGCCTCGCGTGAATTATGGGCGTTATTTCCGGTTCGAAGTAAACAAACGGTTTCTTCATCCATTCATTCATGAAGAGCTTGCCAAACTAACAATGATGTGGTAACATACAACCTGGGCAAGACGGAGCTGCTCTTCCTCCCGGGAAGGACTGCCCGTTCCATGATCTCGCCATCACGGTTGACAACTCCATTGTGTCCTCCTCCCAGAGCGCTAAGAACCTTGGCGTGATCCTGGACAACACCCTGTCGTTCTCAACCAACATCATGGCGGTGGCCCGTTCCTGTAGGTTCATGCTCTACAACATCCGCAGAGTACGACCCTGCCTCACACAGGAAGCGGCGCAGGTCCTAATCCAGGCACTTGTCATCTCCCGTCTGGATTACTGCAACTCGCTGTTGGCTGGGCTCCTGCCTGTGCCATTAAACCCTACAACTCATCCAGAACGCCGCAGCCCGTCTGGTGTTCAACCTTCCCAAGTTCTCTCACGTCACCCCGCTCCTCCGCTCTCTCCACTGGCTTCCAGTTGAAGCTCGCATCCGCTACAAGACCATGGTGCTTGCCTACGGAGCTGTGAGGGGAACGGCACCGCAGTACCTCCAGGCTCTGATCAGGCCCTACACCCAAACAAGGGCACTGCGTTCATCCACCTCTGGCCTGCTCGCCTCCCTACCACTGAGGAAGTACAGTTCCCGCTCAGCCCAGTCAAAACTGTTCGCTGCTCTGGCCCCCCAATGGTGGAACAAACTCCTCACGACGCCAGGACAGCGGAGTCAATCACCACCTTCCGGAGACACCTGAAACCCCACCTCTTCAAGGAATACCTAGGATAGGATAAGTAATCCTTCTCACCCCCCCCCCTTAATGATTTAGATGCACTATTGTAAGCTTAAATGTAAATGTAAATGTATCACGTACTGGTAGCATATGTACTTACTTTGTTGAATCCGTAGCTTGCGATGGTAAGGCGATGAGCAACTTAAAAAGTTCGGAGGCGTACCAATACCTACCACAGTAACAAAGTTGGTAGGGTGATATAGCACGCATAGAGCCGAGTCAGAGCCTGCACGCATCTCATCACAGGCGTGGGTACTAGCATCAACGACAGGTGTCATACAGACAGCGGACACATCTCATCACAAGGCGTGGGGTACCAGCATCAACAACAGGTGTCATCAGCACG
>NW_027001847.1:0-7004 GCF_036934945.1 Oncorhynchus masou masou
TCAGTTCAGTGGGGTTCTGGGTGAGGACTATTAGGCCATGGTCGGCGGCGAGAGGTGGATCATCCCAGGACGCGAAGGGAGGAACTATGACATTAATGGAGTGGGGTCCACGTCCCGAGCCGGAACTGCCACCATGGACAGACGCCACCCGGACCCTCCCTATGGTTTTGAGGTGCGTCCGGGAGTCCGCACCTTAGGGGGGGGGGAGGTTCTGTCACGCCTTGGTCTTAGTATTTTGTGTTTTCGTTAATTAGTTGGTCAGGCCAGGGTGTGACATGGGTTTATTGTTGTTGTATTTCATAGTGGGGGTTTTTTGTATTTGGGATTGCGGCTGAGTAGGGGTGTTGAATAGGTTTGGCTGCCTGAGGCGGTTCTCAATCAGAGTCAGGTGATTCTCGTTGTCTCTGATTAGGAACCGTATTTAGGTAGCCTGGGTTTCACTTTGTATTTCGTGGGTGATTGTTCCTGTCTCTGTGTTAGTGTTCACCAGACAGGCTGTATAGGTTTTCTCACGTTCCGTTTGTTTGTTTTTTGTATTTTTAAGTTATTTCGTGTATCGTCATTTGTTCCATTAAAGAACATGAGGTAACCAACACGCTGCATTTCGATCCGACTCTCTTTCGACAAACGAAGAACGTCGTTACAATTGGATCATTCAGAGATCCTCACTGAACTTCTGGAGAGAGTTTGCTGTACTGAAAGTAAAGGGGCTGAATAATTTTGCACGCCCAATTTTTCAGTTTTTGATTTGTTAAAAAAGTTTGAAATTTCCAATAAATGTCGTTCCACTTCATTATTGTGTCCCACTTGTTGTTGATTCTTCACAAAAAAATACAGTTTTATATCTTTATGTTTGAAGCCTGAAATGTGGCAAAAGGTCGCAAAGTTCAAGGGGGCCGAATACTTTTGCAAGGCACTGTAGGTCTGTAGCAGTTTGGGTCTAGAGTGTCTCCCCCTTTGAAGAGGGGGATGACCGCAACAGTTTTCCAATCTTTGGGGGATGTCAGACGATGCGAAAGAGAGGTTGAACAGGCTAGTGATAGGGGTTTCAACAATTTTGACAGAACATTTTAGAAAGAGGGTCCAGGTTGTCTTGCCCTGCTGATTTGTAGGGGTCCAGATTTTGCAGCTCTTTCAGAACATCAGCTATCTGGATTTGGGTGAAGGAGAAATGTGTGAAGGCTTGGGCAAGTTGCTGTGGGGGGTTCATAGCTGTTGACCGGGGTAAGGGTAGCCAGGTGGAAAGCATTGCCAGCCATAGAAAAATGTTTTTTGAAATTCCTGATTATCGCGGATTTATCGATGGTGACAGTATTTCCTAGCCTCAGTGCAGTGGGCATTTATTCTCCATGGACTTTACAGTGTCCCAAAACTTTTTTGAGTTTGTGCTACAGGATGCAAATTTATGATTGAAAAGCTAGCCTTTGCTTTCCTAACTGCCTGTGTATATTTGTTCCTATTTTCCCCGAAAAGTTGCATATCGTAGGGGCTGTTCGATGCTAATGCAGTACCCCACAGGATGTTTTTGTGCTGGTCAAGGGCAGTCAGGTCTGGAGTGAACCAAGGGCTATATCAGTTCCTGGTTCTACATTTTTTGAATGGGGCATGCTTATTTAAGATGTGGTGAGGAAAGTTTTGAAGGAATAACCCGACATCACTCTACTGACGGAATGAGGTCAATATCCTCAGGATACCTGGGCCAGGTCAAATCAAATTTATTTATATAGCCCTTCGTACATCAGCTGATATCTCAAAGTGCTGTACAGAAACCCAGCCTAAAACCCCAAACAGCAAGCAATGCAGGTGTAGAAGCACGGTGGCTAGGAAAACTCCCTAGAAAAGCCAAAACCTAGAAGAAACCTAGAGGAACCAGGCTAGGCGTGGGGTGGCCAGTCCTCTTTCTGGCTGTGCCGGGTAGAGATTATAACAGAACATGGCCAAGATGTTCAAATGTTCATAAATGACCAGCATGGTCGAATAATAATAAGGCAGAACAGTTGAAACTGGAGCAGCAGCACGGCCAGGTGGACTGGGGACAGCAAGGAGTCATCATGTCAAGTAGTCCTGGGGCATGGTCCTAGGGCTCAGGTCAGCTGAAACTGAGCAGCAGCACGGCCAGGTGGACTGGGGACAGCAAGGAGTCATCATGTCAGGTAGTCCTGGGGCATGGTCCTAGGGCTCAGGTCCTCCGAGAGAGAGAAGGAGAGAATTAGAGAACGCACACTTAGATTCACACAGGACACCGAATTGGACAGGAGAAGCACTCAGATATAACAAACTGACCCCAGCCCCCCGACACATAAACTACTGCAGCATAAATACTGGAGGCTGAGACAGGAGGGGTCAGGAGACACTGTGGCCCCACCCGAGGACACCCCCGGACAGGGCCAAACAGGAAGGATATAACCCCACCCACTTTGCCAAAGCACAGCCCCCACACCACTGGAGGGATATCTTCAACCACCAACTTACCATCCTGAGACAAAGCTGAGTATAGCCCGCAAAGATCTCCGCCATGGCACAACCCAAGGGGGGGGCGCCAACCCAGACAGGATGACCACATCAGTGAATCAACCCACTCAGGTGACGCACCCTCCAGGGACGGCATGAGAGAGCCCCAGCAAGCCAGTGACTCAGCCCCTGTAATAGGGTTAGAGGCAGAGAATCCCAGTGGAAAGAGGGGAACCGGCCAGGCAGAGACAGCAAGGGTGGTTCGTTGCTCCAGAGCCTTTCCGCTCACCTTCCCACTCCTGGGCCAGACTACACTCAATCATATGACCCACTGAAGAGATGAGTCTTCAGTAAAGACTTAAAGGCTGAGACCGAGTTTGCGTCTCTGACATGGGTAGGCAGACCGTTCCATAAAAATGGAGCTCTATAGGAGAAAGCCCTGCCTCCAGCTGTTTGCTTAGAAATTCTAGGGACAATTAGGAGGCCTGCGCCTTGTGACCGTAGCGTACGTGTAGGTATGCACGGGGCAGGACCAAATCAGAGAGATAGGTAGGAGCAAGCCCATGCAATGCTTTGTAGGTTAGCAGTAAAACCTTGAAATCAGCCCTTGCTTTGACAGGAAGCCAGTGTAGGGAGGCTAGCACTGGAGTAATATGATCAAATTTTTTTGGTTCTAGTCAGGATTCTAGCAGCCGTATTTAGCACTAACTGAAGTTTATTTAGTGCTTTATCCGGGTAGCCGGAAAGTAGAGCATTGCAGTAGTCTAACCTAGAAGTGACAAAAGCATGGATTAATTTTTCTGCATCATTTTTGGACAGAAAGTTTCTGATTTTTGCAATGTTACGTAGATGGAAAAAAGCTGTCCTTGAAATGGTCTTGATATGTTCTTCAAAAGAGAGATCAGGGTCCAGAGTAACGCCGAGGTCCTTCACAGTTTTATTTGAGATGACTGTACAACCATTAAGATTAATTGTCAGATTCAACAGAAGATCTCTTTGTTTCTTGGGACCTAGAACAAGCATCTCTGTTTTATCCGAGTTTAAAAGTAGAAAGTTTGCTGCCATCCACTTCCTTATGTCTGAAACACATGCTTCTAGCGAGGGCAATTTTGGGGCTTCACCATGTTTCATTGAAATGTACAGCTGTGTATCATCCGCATAGCAGTGAAAGTTAACATTATGTTTTCGAATAACATCCCCAAGAGGTAAAATATATAGTGAAAACAACAGCGGTCCTAAAACGGAACCTTGAGGAACACCGAAATTTACAGTTGATTTGTCAGAGGACAAACCATCCACAGAGACAAACTGATATCTTTCCGACAGATAAGATCTAAACCAGGCCAGAACTTGTCCGTAGACCAATTTGGGTTTCCAATCTCTCCAAAAGAATGTGGTGATCGATGGTATCAAAAGCAGCACTAAGGTCTAGGAGCACGAGGACAGATGCAGAGCCTCGGTCCGATGCCATTAAAATGTCATTTACCACCTTCACAAGTGCCGTCTCAGTGCTATGATGGGGTCTAAAACCAGACTGAAGCATTTCATATACATTGTTTGTCTTCAGGAAGGCAGTGAGTTGCTGAGCAACAGCCTTTTCTAAGATTTTTGAGAGGAATGGAAGATTCGATATAGGCCGATAGTTTTTTATATTTTCTGGGTCAAGGTTTGGCTTTTTCAAGAGAGGCTTTATTACTGCCACTTTTAGTGAGTTTGGTACACATCCGGTGGATAGAGAGCCGTTTATTATGTTCAACATAGGAGGGCCAAGCACAGGAAGCAGCTCTTTTCAGTAGTTTAGTTGGAATAGGGTCCAGTAAGCAGCTTGAAGGTTTAGAGGCCATGATTATTTTCATCATTGTGTCAAGAGATATAGTACTAAAACACTTGAGCGTCTCTCTTGATCCTAGGTCCACGCAGAGTTGTGCAGACTCAGGACAACTGAGCTTTGAAGGAATACGCAGATTTAAAGAGGAGTCTGTAATTTGCTTTCTAATAATCATAATTTTTTCCTCAAAGAAGTTCATGAATTTATCACTGCTAAAGTGAAAGTCATCCTCTCTTGGGGAATGCTGCTTTTTAGTTAGCTTTGCGACCGTATCAAAAAGGAATTTTGGATTGTTCTTATTGTCCTCAATTAAGTTAGAAAAATAGGATGATCGAGCAGCAGTAAGGGCTCTTCGGTACTGCACGGTACTGTCTTTCCAAGCTAGACGGAAGACTTCCAGTTTGGTGTGGCGCCATTTCCGTTCCAATTTTCTGGAAGCTTGCTTCAGAGCTCGGGTATTTTCTGTGTACCAGGGAGCTAGTTTCTTATGAGAAATGTTTTTAGTTTTTAGGGGTGCAACTGCATCTAGGGTATTGCGCAAGGTTAAATTGAGTTCCTCAGTTAGGTGGTTAACTGATTTTTGTCCTCTGGTGTCATTGGGTAGACAGAGGGAATCTGGAAGGACATCAAGGAATCTTTGTGTTGTCTGTGAATTTATAGCACGACTTTTGATGTTCCTTGGTTGGGGTCTGAGCAGATTATTTGTTGCAATTGCAAACGTAATAAAATGGTGGTCCGATAGTCCTGGATTATGAGGAAAACATTAAGATCCACAACATTTATTCCATGGGACAAAACTAGGTCCAGCGTATGACTGTGACAGTGAGTGGGTCCAGAGACATGTTGGACAAAACCCACTGAGTCGATGATGGCTCCGAAAGCCTTTTGGAGTGGGTCTGTGGACTTTTCCATGTGAATATTAAAGTCACCAAAGATTAGAATATTATCTGCTATGACTACAAGGTCCGATAGGAATTCAGGGAACTCAGTGAGGAACGCTGTATATGACCCAGGAGGCCTGTAAACAGTAGCTATAAAAAGTGATTGAGTAGGCTGCATAGATTTCATGACTAGAAGCTCAAAAAGACGAAAACGTCATTTTTTTTTTGTAAATTGAAATTTGCTATCGTAAATGTTAGCAACACCTCCGCCTTTGCGGGATGCACGGGGGATATGGTCACTAGTGTAGCCAGGAGGTGAGGCCTCATTTAACACAGTAAATTCATCAGGCTTAAGCCATGTTTCAGTCAGGCCAATCACATCAAGATTATGATCAGTGATTAGTTCATTGACTATAATTGCCTTTGAAGTAAGGGATCTAACATTAAGTAGCCCTATTTTGAGATGTGAGGTATCATGATCTCTTTCAATAATGACAGGAATGGAGGTGGTCTTTATCCTAGTGAGATTGCTAAGGCGAACACCGCCATGTTTAGTTTTGCGCAACCTAGGTCGAGGCACAGACACGGTCTCAATGGTAATAGCTGAGCTGACTACACTGACTATGCTAGTGGCAGACTCCACTATGCTGGCAGGCTGGCTAACAGCCTGCTGCCTGGCCTGCACCCTATTTCATTGTGGAGCTAGAGGAGTTAGAGCCCTGTCTATGTTGGTAGATAAGATGAGAGCACCCCTCCAGCTTGGATGGAGTCCGTCACTCCTCAGCAGGTCCAGGCTTGGTCCTGTTTGTGGGTGAGTCCCAAAAAGAGGGCCAATTATCTACAAATTCTAACTTTTCGGAGGGGCAGAAAACAGTTTTCAACCAGCGATTGAGTTGTGAGACTCTGCTGTAGAGCTCATCACTCCCCTAACTGGGAGGGGCCAGAGACAATTACTCGATGCCGGCACATCTTTCCTAGCTGATTTACACGCAGAAGCTATGCTGCGCTTGGTGATCTCTGACTGTTTCATCCTAACATCGTTGGTGCCGACGTGGATAACAATATCTCTATACTCTCTACACTCGCCAGTTTTAGCTTTAGCCAGCACCATCTTCAGATTAGCCTTAACGTCGGTAGCCCTGCCCCGGTAAACAGTGTATGATCGCTGGATGATTCGTTTTAAGTCTAATACTGCGGGTAATGGAGTCGCCAATGACTAGAGTTTTCAATTTGTCAGAGCTAATGGTGGGAAGCTTCGGCGTCTCAGACCCCGTAGCGGGAGGAGTATAGACCAGAGAAGGCTCCGGCCTCTGACTCCGACTCGCTACTTAATGGGAGAACCGGTTGAAAGTTTCTGTCGGCTGAATGAGCGACACGGTTGACGTTCACACAGCATTTCCTTCCAGAAACCGTGAGAAAGTTGTCCGGCTGCGGGGACTGTGCCAGGGATTTATACTACTATCTGTACTTGCTGGTGGCACAGACGCTGTTTCATCCTTTCCTACACTGAAATTGACCCTTGCCTAACGATTGCGTCTGAAGGCCGGGCTTGTAGCACAGCCATCCTCAGCCAGAAGGGGCTTAGTACAGCCACTGCAATTAGAAGCATCATGTTAATGTTACTACTTAGCTTCGGTGTTGGAGGTCCTGGACGAATCGTCCAGATAAAGCGTCCGAGTGAAAAAGTTGTGGGTGAAAAAAATATATATATATATATATATATGTGTGTGTGTGTATAACAACAGTAATTAAAAAGTAAAAACCGTAAAATTGTCAGGTAGCAAAATAGGTTGGCAACAAAACGCACAGCACAGCAACTCGAAAACAGGTCTGCAAGTTGTGAC
>NW_027001848.1:0-7003 GCF_036934945.1 Oncorhynchus masou masou
CACTCTCTCTGTCTCTATGTCTGTCTCTGTATCTCTCTGTCTCTCTGTCTCACTCTCTCTGTCTCTCTCTCTTTGTCTCTCTGTCTCTCTGTCTGTCTCTCTGTCTCTCTCTCTCTCTCTCTCTCTGTCTCTCTCTGTCTCTCTCTGTCTCTATGTCTGTCTCTGTCTCTCTCTGTCTCTCTGTCTCACTCTCTCTCTCTCTCTTTGTCTCTCTGTCTCTCTGTCTGTCTCTTGTCTCTCTCTCTGTCTCTCTCTGTCTCTCTCTCTGTTTCTCTCTGTCTCTCTCCAACTGAAGTCTTGATCATGTGTCTGGTAATGGTTGGCATTATCAAATAGCACCTTGTTCCCAACATAGTGACCAAAGGCCTGCTGTCTAAAGTAGGGCACTACATAAGGATTAGGGTGCCATGTGCCTGGTCAAAAGTAGGGCACTATGTAGGGAATAGGGTGCCATAGGGCCTTGGTCAAAAGTAGGCACTGCGTAGGAATAGGGTGCCATAGGTGCCCAGTCAGAAGTAGGGCACTACGTAGGGAATAGGGTGCCATAGGCCCTTGGTCAAGAGTAGGCGCACTACACTTAGGGAATGAGTGCCATAGGGTTGGTCAAAGTAGAGGGCCTACGTAGGGAATAGAGTGCCATAGGACCCTTGGTCAGGTAGGGCACTACGTAGGGAATAGGGTGCCATAGGGCCTTGGTCAAAGTAGGGCACTACGTAGGGAATAGGGCTACATGGGCCTTGGTCAAAGTAGGGCTACATAGGGAACAGGGTGGCATAGGCCTGGTTAACATTTACATTTACATTTAAGTCACTAGCAGAAGCTCTTATCAGAGCGACTTAAAGTAGGGCACTACATTTGGGACTATGTATGCAGCCTTATGTCCTGAACCACGACCAGGGATTGGTGCTTGAGACAAGCAGCATTCACATGGCCTTTAGACTGGACAGCAGCACACACACACACACACACACACACACACACACACACACACACACACACACACACACACACACACACACACACCACTTGTTGAGGACTACTTTGTCACTAATATCAATGATAAATGAGACAGGCGACAGAGGAATAGACTAGAGTTACTGTACACGGACCAGAGGTAGTTCATATAGACCAGTCATTAGACGTGTTATATAGACCAGAGGTAGTTCATATAGACCAGTCATTAGACGTGTTATATAGACCAGAGGTAGTTCATATAGACCAGTCATTAGATGTGTTATATAGACCAGAGGTAGTTCATATATACCAGTCATTAGACGTGTTATATAGACCAGAGGTAGTTCATATAGACCAGTCATTAGATGTGTTATATAGACCAGAGGTAGTTCATATAGACCAGTCATTAGATGTGTTATATAGACCAGAGGTAGTTCATATAGACCAGTCATTAGATGTGTTATATAGACCAGAGGTAGTTATATAGACCAGTCATTAGACGTGTTATATAGACCAGAGGTAGTTCATATAGACCAGTCATTAGATGTGTTATATAGACCAGAGGTAGTTCATATAGACCAGTCATTAGATGTGTTATATAGACCAGAGGTAGTTCATATAGACCAGTCATTAGATGTGTTATATAGACCAGAGGTAGTTCATATAGACCAGTCATTAGATGTGTTATATAGACCAGAGGTAGTTCATATAGACCAGTCATTAGACGTGTTATATAGACCAGAGGTAGTTCATATAGACCAGTCATTAGATGTGTTATATAGACCAGAGGTAGTTCATGTAGACCAGTCATTAGACGTGTTACATAGACCAGAGGTAGTTCATATAGACCAGTCATTAGATGTGTTATATAGACCAGAGGTAGTTCATATATACCAGTCATTAGATGTGTTATATAGACCAGAGGTAGTTCATATATACCAGTCATTAGATGTGTTATATAGACCAGAGGTAGTTCATTTATACCAGTCATTAGATGTGTTATATAGACCAGAGGTAGTTCATATATACCAGTCATTAGACGTGATACATGGACCAGAGGTAGTTCATATAGACCAGTCATTAGATGTGTTATATAGACCAGAGGTAGTTCATATAGACCAGTCATTAGATGTGTTATATAGACCAGAGGTAGTTCATATATACCAGTGGACCCTAACTAAGCATTCCACTTAGTCTACAACTGTATTTTACGAAGCATGTGACCAATAACATTTGATTTGATTTGATTTTCTTGAACAATATAATTTATAAACGCCTCATCAGTTTAGTTGTCGTCAGAACCTACAGCGTGACCTTGTTTCTTTTCGTCCCACCGTTTTGTCCACGTAATTGTCAATAAACACGTATAAAGCCTCAAAGCACGGTAACAACTATCATTCTGATCTCACGGACCCTCAAGCATCCGTACCTCCAGTCTATACGTTTGAGAAGCGTCTACGTTTCTCCAGACCCGTCGCTCAGCTGTTAACCAATCAAAACAAAGTGTTTGGGTGGACCGACCTTACGTCCTGAATCCCAGATTGCCCCTTCAGGGGTATTTACAGCAGGTCACCTGACGCCAACGAACAGATACGAAGGGCAGGCCTCTCCTGTTACACCGACCGGGAGGAGGGTGGGGGTCATTGTGGGGGGGGGGTCTGTTGGGGAGGGGGGTCTGTTGGGGGGGGTCTGTTGGGGGAGGGAGGGGGGCTGTTGGGGAGGAGGGGGGTCTGTTGGGGGTTGGGGAGGGGGGGGGGTCTGTTGGGAGGGGAGGTCTGTTGAGGGGGGGGGGGTCTGTTGGGGAGGAGGGGGGGCTGTTGGGGAGGAGGGGGGGCTGTTGGGGAGGAGGGGGGCTGTTGGGGAGGAGGGGGGGAGGGGCTGTTGGGGAGGAGGGGGGTCTGTTGGGGAGGGAGGGGGTCTGTTGGGGAGGAGGGGGGTCTGTTGGGGAGGAGGGGGGCTGTTGGGGAGGAGGGGGCTGTTGGGGAGGAGGGGGTCTGTTGGGGAGGAGGGGCTGTTGGGGAGGGGGGTCTGTTGTAGAGGGGAGGGTGTGTGTCATTTGGGGGGTGTCTGTTGGTGAGGGGGAGGGTGTGTGTCATTTGGGGGGTCTGTTGGGGAGGAGGTGGGCTGTTGGGGAGGGGGGGCTGTTGGGGGGGCTGTTGGGAGGCGGGGGAGGGGTCTGTTGGGGAGGAGGGGGTGTGTGTGTCATTTTTGGGGGGGTATGTTGGGGAGGAGGGGGGGCTGTTGGGGGGGGTCTGAGTGTGAGCAAGCGTATGTGGTGTGTTTTTTGTGTGTTGGAGGAGATACAGGTGTGTGTGTGTGTGTGTGTGTGTGTGTGTGTGTGTGTGTGTGTGTGTGTGTGTGTGTGTGTGTGTGTGTGTGTGTGTGTGTGTGTGTGTGTGTGTGTGTGTGTGTGTGAGTTACATGGACTAGAGTTACATGGACGAGAGTTACATGGACAAGAGTTACATGGACGAGAGTTACTGTACATGGACTAGAGTTACATGGACCAGAGTTACTGTACATGGACCAGAGTTACATGGACTAGAGTTACTGTACATGGACTAGAGTTACATGGACTAGAGTTACATGGACTAGAGTTACTGTACATGGACTAGAGTTACATGGACTAGAGTTACATGGACTAGAGTTACATGGACTAGAGTTACATGGACTAGAGTTACTGTACATGGACTAGAGTTACATGGACTAGAGTTACATGTACGATGGACTAGAGTTACATGGACTAGAGTTACTGTACATGGACTAGAAGTTACATGGACTAGAGTTACTGTACATGGACTAGAGTTACATGGACTAGAGTTACATGGACTAGAGTTACTGTACATGGACTAGAGTTACATGGACTAGAGTTACATGGACTAGAGTTACTGCATGGACTAGAGTTACATGGACTAGAGTTACTGTACATGGACTAGAGTTACATGGACTAGAGTTACATGGACTAGAGAGTTACATGGACTAGAGTTACATGGACTAGAGTTACTGTACATGGACTAGGAGTTACATGGACTAGAGTTACTAGTACATGGACTAGAGTTACATGGACTAGAGTTACATGGACTAGAGTTACTGTACATGGACTAGAGTTACATGGACTAGAGTTACTATGGACTAGAGTTACATGGACTAGAGTTACATGGACCAGAGTTACTGTACATGGACCAGAGTTACATAGACTGTACATGGACTAGAGTTACATGGACTAGAGTTACTGTACATGGACTAGAGTTACATGGACTAGGAGTTACATGGACTAACTTACATGGACTAGAGTTATCATGGACATCAGAGTTACTGTACATGGACTAGAGTTACTGTACATAGACTAGAGTTACATGGACTAGAGTTACATGGACTAGAGTTACTGTACATGGACTAGAGTTACATGGACTAGGAGTTACATGGACTAGGTTACATGGACTAGAGTTACATAGGATTAGAGTTACATGGACTAGAGTTACTGTACATGGACTAGGAGTTACATGGACTAGAGTTACATGGACTAGAGTTACATGGACTAGGACGTTACATGGACTAGAGTTACTGTACATGGACTAGAGTTACATGGACTAGAGTTACATGGACTAGAGTTACATGGACGAGAGTTACTGTACATGGACTAGAGTTACATGGACTAGAGTTACATGGACTAGAGTTACATGGACAAGAGTTACTGTACATGGACTAGAGTTACATGGACTAGAGTTACTGTACATGGACTAGAGTTACATGGACTAGAGTTACATGGACTAGAGTTACATGGACTAGAGTTACATGGACTAGAGTTACATGGACTAGAGTTACATGGACTAGAGTTACATGGACTAGAAGATTACATGGACTAGAGTTACATGGACTAGAGTTACTGTACATGGACTAGAGTTACATGGACTAGAGTTACATGGACTAGAGTTACATGGACTAGAGTCTGACATGGACTAGAGTTAAATGGACTAGAGTTACTGTACATGGACTAGAGTTACATGGACTAGAGATACATGGACTAGAGTTACATGGACTAGAGTTAATGTACATGGACTAGAGTTACTGTACATGGACTAGAGTTACATGGACTAGAGTTACATGCTGTACATGGACTAGAGTTACTGTACATGGACTAGAGTTACATGGACTAGAGATATGTGTGACTAGAGTTGTGTGTGTGTGTGTGTGTGTGTGTGTGTGTGTGTGTGTGTGTGTGTGTGTGTGTGTGTGCGTGCGTGCGTGCGTGCGTGTGTGTGATTTTGTGCTGTGTATGTTTATGTTTATGCGTGTGTCGTTGGATCAGTTTACCTTCCTCAAATCCTAATCTTAACCACTAGGGGAGAAAACACCCCCAAAAACAGACCTCAGATCAGTTACTAGGGAAACCAGATAATACTCTGTGAATCCATACGAGACTCTATAGTGGATACAGTAGGTTGCTGGACCGGAGGCTACATTTAGCTATAGCCAATAGGGTTTCACTTTCCATAGCTTCAGCCAATAGGGTTTCACTTTCCATAGCTTCAGCCAGTAGGGGGTCACTTTCCATAGCTTCAGCCAGTAGGGGGTCACTTTCCATAGCTTAAGCCAATAGGGTGTCAGAGTATAAATATTAGCTGTCAAGCTGTCAGGGAGTCACAAAAGGCCGACGACAAGGAGCATACACACACACACACACAGGCGCACGCACACACACACACACACACACACACACGCACACGCGCACACACACACACACACACACACGCACACACACAGGCGCACGCACGCACACACACACACACACACACACACACACACACACACACACACACACACACACACACACACACACACACCTTTAAATCCCCTATGCTCCTTCATGACACCTTGTGACTACTATACATCACTACAGAGACAGGTTGGAGGTACAGATGGACAAGGGGTGTCTCCTTCCACTCTCTCCTCCCCCTTCTCTACTCTCCCCTCTCTCTCCTCCCCCTCTCCTCCTCTCCTCCCCCTCTCCTCCCTCCTCTCCTCTCCCTCTCCTCTCCTCCACCCTCTCCTCTCCTCCACCCTCTCCTCTCCTTCCTCCTCTCCTCTCCTCTCCTCTCCTCCCTTCTCCTCTCCTCCCTTCTCCTCTCCCCTCCTCTCCTCTCCAGTCCTCACCCAAAATACGACTAAGGGGAGGGGAGGAGGGTGAGAACAGTTGCGGGGAGACTCAGAGCAACCCAAATACAGCAGCTGAGAGAGAAGGGAGAGGTGAGAGGTTTGGGGGGATTCTAATGATGTCACAGTGACCCATCAGAACATAGAGCTGGATATCTACTAATGATGTCACAGTGACCCAGCAGAACATAGAGCTGGATATCTACTAATGATGTCACAGTGACCCAGCAGAACATAGAGCTGGATATCGACTAATGATGTCACAGTGACCCAGCAGAACATAGAGCTGGATATCTACTAATGATGTCACAGTGACCCAGCAGAACATAGAGCTGGATATCTACTAATGATGTCACAGTGACCCATCAGAACATAGAGCTGGATATCTACTAATGATGTCACAGTGACCCAGCAGAACATAGAGCTGGATATCTACTAATGATGTCACAGTGACCCAGCAGAACATAGAGCTGGATATCTACTAATGATGTCACAGTGACCCAGCAGAACATAGAGCTGGATATCTACTAATGATGTCACAGTGACCCAGCAGAACATAGAGCTGGATATCTACTAATGATGTCACAGTGACCCATCAGAACATAGAGCTGGATATCTACTAATGATGTCACAGTGACCCAGCAGAACATAGAGCTGGATATCGACTAATGATGTCACAGTGACCCAGCAGAACATAGAGCTGGATATCTACTAATGATGTCACAGTGACCCAGCAGAACATAGAGCTGGATATCTACTAATGATGTCACAGTGACCCATCAGAACATAGAGCTGGATATCTACTAATGATGTCACAGTGACCCAGCAGAACATAGAGCTGGATATCTACTAATGATGTCACAGTGACCCAGCAGAACATAGAGCTGGATATCTA
>NW_027001849.1:0-7002 GCF_036934945.1 Oncorhynchus masou masou
TAACGTGACGCTATAAACACGAGTGCTGACATGCAACCACACATAGACAATAACCCACATAGCACCCTTGTCACACCTGACCTAACCAAAATAATAAAGAAAACAAAGATAACTAAGGTCAGGGCGTGACATCGACTTTTGGTCTGATAGCATAAGGTACGTGTTGTGCTTTCAGAAACTTTGGTTTGGTGTCTGGCTTATTGCCTAAACTTCACTGTTGTCTTTAATGCTTCCCAGCTCTCCATTAAATAATTATCCATGTTTCTTTAAGATGGAGGGTATGCTTGTGTCTTCATGTGTCATTGCATGCACTGATGGCCAGTCCAGTGTGATTTTCTCCAACCACAAACATCCCAGTAGTGATGGAAAGTCCCTTTCACGATGTAGAGTGGCAGCTTTCAGTTTGTCCGTTTAACTGAACTGTGACCTCAGTTATGACTCTCACAGCAACAGATTCACCTGTGTAAGTCTTTAACACGATGTGCTGGCTGAAGTGGAAGGTGTTTCAATGTCTTTTTGTGGACTGTGTCTGAAACAAATCAAATCAAATTGATTTATATAGCCCTTCATACATCAGCTGATATCTCAAAGTGTTGTACAGAAACCCAGCCCTAAAACCCCAAACAGCAAGCAATGCAGGTGTAGAAACACGGTAGCTAGGAAAAACTCCCTAGAAAGGGCAAAACCTAGGAAGAAACCTAGAGAGGAACAGGCTATGAGGGGTGGCCAGTCCTCTTCTGGCTGTGCCGGGTGGAGATTATAACAGAACATGGCCAAGATGTTCAAATGTTCATAAACAAACAGCATGGTCAAATAATAATAATCACAGGCAGAACAGTTGAAACTGGAGCAGCAGCACGGCCAGGTGGACTGGGGACAGCAAGAGGTCATCATGCCAGGTAGTCCTGAGGCATGGTCCTACGGCTCAGGTCCTCCGAGAGAGAAAGAAAGAAAGAAAGAAAGAAAAGAGAGAGAAAGAAAGAGAGAATTAGAGAGAGCAAACTTAAATTCACACAGGACACCAGATAAGACAGGAGAAGTACTCCAGATATAACAAACTGACTAGCCCCCCGACACATAAACTACGAGCATAAATACTGGAGGCTGAGACAGGAGGGTCAGGGACACTGTTGCCCCATCCGATAATACCCCCCAGACAGGGCCAAACAGGAAGGATATAACCCCATCCACTTTGCCAAAGCACAGCCCCCACACCACTAGAGGGATATCTTCAACCACCAACTTAGCATCCTGAGACAAGGCCGAGTATAGCCCACAAAGATCTCCTCACGGCACAACCCAAGGGGAGGCGCCAACCCAAACAGGAAGATCACATCAGTGACTCAACCCACTCAAGTGATGCATCCCTCCCTAGGGATGGCATGAAAGAACAACAGTAAGCCAGTGACTCAGCCCCTGTAATAGGGTTAGAGGCAGAGAATCCCAGTGGAAAGGGAACCGGCCAGGCAGAGACAGCAAGGCGGTTTATTCCAGAGCATCATTTTTGGACAGAAAGTTTCTGATTTTTGCAATGTTAAGTAGATGGAAAAAGCTGTCATTGAAACGGTCTTGAAATGTTCGTCAAAAGAGATCATGGTCCAGAGTAACGCCAAGGTGCCCCCCACAAGCCCCCCCACAACCAGTCAGCATTTTCAGTGTGACTTTCTCATCTGAGGAGTTACTCACCTCTCTCAACAGTGTGAACATGTCTATTTTTCTTTTGTTGGAATGTCTTTTATTCTTCAGTCTTTGATGTTTTCTCTGAGCTCTTCCAGCTTGTTCGATGTGTCCCTTTTACCACAGACTCGGCAATCCAACACCTTACACCAGCATCAGACGGCTGATGTCCTACTTTGCCACAGCGGAAGCATGTGCCTTGATTTCCCTGTCTCTGATTTTCAGTTGCAACTCGGTGCACTTTTCCTGAAGAACTCAACTCCCCAGCCTCTTTAGCAGCTAGTTCCAAGGACACACTGACTTCAGCCTTTGCCAAGCTCCAGATTACTTTGTCAATAGTCGCTTTTGTGTAGCTTCACTCTGTAGCCCACATTGTAGTCTGTCTCTAATGGTGTCATTTAGAACATCATTAAACTCAGTGCTCAGATAGTTTCTTTAATGCAGCAGCAAACATTATCACGGATTCTCCCTCTTCCCGATTTCTTCTGTGGAAACTTTCAGCATAATAACCAGTGGTTTTGGTCAAAATATCCTCAATATCTCCATATTGTACGTCTTATTACCTGGCCTGTCTGGTTGTAGCCTTCTGCATAGTAAATTAAATGTCTTTGGCCCCATAACACAAAAATATGTAGGCACAATTTTGTCCTCATCTATGTCATTTGCAAGAACAAAATAGTCAAACCATTCTGTATATGAGCTCCACTGCTCAATACTTTCATCAAACAGTCCAATGTTTCCAACAATTCCAGACATTTTTCATTTCTCAATAAGCTCCTGATTGTCACTCACTTCAATATTGTCCTCAATCATGGCAATATTTTCTTCAGTCATGTGATCTTCATTCACTTCACTTACTAACATTGCATCCTCCAAGTTCGCTCATTTAGCAGTTTTTAATTTCAAGTTCGTCTTCACAGTTGAGTAAATGTCCTTTCCTTTACTCACTCTATATTCCACCTTTTAAATCACCTTGCTTTCCTTCTCCGAAGTCCGTCTCAAATCCTTTTTTGTAGTGACGATGCTAACTCTGTCTCTTAGCTAGCTCGACTATGCACTTGCTTCTGATAGCAATACACTGTGCTAACATTAGCTTAGACTGTACCATGGAAGATTACAGTTTTAAAAACAACTTTTTCCGGACAGAATGGTCACTGTAGGTTCACACATACTCTTCACCACTTTGGTTATGTTTCATGGGTTTCCTAACCACACGAAAAAAATTCAATTCAATAATGATGAGACGGGAATCAGTTCAACCATTTAACTAGAAAGTGCTCATCTCAACGCATTCAACACCCATGATGCTCTGCAGCACAACTCCAATACACAACACTTGCCACTTCCAGGCAAGATTCCAGGAATCTGTAATACTGTGCAGTCAGTGTCTATGCGATTAGGTGTGAATATGCTTTATAGGTGGTCTCTCCCTCTAAGTTACTCTAACTATCCATTCAGCTAACTGCTAACCTCTGTAGTTAGCCTGCAAGCTAGCTAGCAAAGCTGACGGGATTGCAAACGGGTTGCTTATAAAAATCTTATTTAACTCCAGCCAAACCCCAAAAATAGTTTTTCTAAATATTAGCTAGCTAACATTTATGAAGCCAACAAACATGGTCTCGCACACTAGGAACATATTCCCTCCAACGTTTTAACAAAAATGTTTAGCTTGCTCCCAAAACACGCGTTTTCTGAGACTTGTGAGCAAAATGCTGATGAAATCTCCCACTGTATGCATTTTTGATAGACTGACTGTGTCCAGCACGAGGGTAAATCCACACACAGTCCTTCTCTGACCTGAACACAATCAGACCTCAATGGAACTTTTGTGCATCTAGACTTTTCATCTTATTCTAATAGCAGAAGTCACATGTAAGTGTCAAGTGTAGACATGCCCTCATTGGCCTTGTGGTTAGAATGTCTGCCCTGATATCCGAAGGTTGGGGGTTTGATCACCAGTCATACCAACGACTCTAAATATGGAACCTGATGCCTCTCTGGTTGGCACTAAGCATTAAAGGCCCAATGCAACCCTTTTTATATCAATATCAAATCATTTCTGGGTAAAAATTAACTACCTTCCTGTAATAGTTTTCCATTCAAATTGACAAAAAAATTGCTTTTTAGCAGAAAACCTTTTTGCTAGGACTGTCTGGGCGTGATCTGAGTAGGGAAGGGAAAAATTCAAACTAGATGTTATTGGCAAAGACGTTTGGAAGTCTTTGTTATTGGTCAATTAACCAATTTACCTCCTGATGTCACCAGGCATGCCGAAACTCCGGCCCATGTGTAACGGCAGATTTTCTCTTCGTCCGAAGAGGAGTAAGGATCGGACCAAGATGCAGCGTGGTAAGTGTTCATGACGATTTATTAAAAACGAACGGAACACTGAAATACAAAACAATAAACGATGTGATGAAAACCGAACCAATACTGTGTGGCGACAAACACTCACGCGAAACAAACACCCACAAACCAACAGTGAAACCCAGGCTACCTAAGTATGATTCTCAATCAGAGACAACTATTGTACCCTCCAAACTCGTCATCAAGCTCGAGACCCTGGGTCTCACCCCACCCTGTGCAACTGGGTACTGGACTTCCTGACAGGTCGCCCCCAGGTGGTGAGGGTAGGTAACAACATCTCCACCCCGCTGATCCTCAACACTGGGGCCCCACAAGGGTGCGTTCTGAGCCCTCTCCTGTACTCCCTGTTCACCCCACTACAGCGTGGCCACGCATGCCTCCCAACTCAATCATCTAGTTTGCGGACGACACAACAGTGGTAGGCTTGATTACCAACAACGACGAGACGGCCTACAGGGAGGAGGTGAGGGCCCTCGGAGTGTGGTGTCAGGAAAATAACCTCACACTCAACGTCAACAAAACGAAGGAGATGATTGTGGACTTCAGGAAACAGCAGAGGGAACACCCCTATCCACATCGATGGAACTGTAGTGGAGAGGGTAGTAAGTTTTAAGTTCCTCGGCGTACACATCACAGACAAACTGAATTGGTCCACCCACACAGACAGCATCGTGAAGAAGGCGCAGCAGCGCCTCTTCAACCTCAGGAGGCTGAAGAAATTTGGCTTGTCATAAAAAGCACTCACAAACTTCTACAGAAATCGAGAGCATCCTGTCGGGCTGTATCACCGCCTGGTACAGCAACTGCTCCGCCCACAACCGTAAGGCTCTCCAGAGTGTAGTGAGGTCTGCACAACGCATCACCGGGGGCAAACTACCTGCCCTCCAGGACACCTACACCACCCGATATCACAGGAAGGCTATAAAGATCATCAAGGACAACAACCACCGAGCCATTGCCTGTTCACCCCGCTATCGTCCAGAAGGCGAGGTCAGTACAGGTGCATCAAAGCTGGGACCGAGAGACTGAAAAACAGCTTCTATCTCAAGGCCATCAGACTGTTAAACAGCCACCACTAACATTGAGTGGCTGCTGCCAACACACTGACTCAACTCCAGCCACTTTAATAATGGGAATTGATGGGAATTTATGTAAAATATATCACTAGCCACTTTAAACAATGCTACTTAATATAATATTTACATACCCTACATTATTTATCTCATATGTATAAGTATATACTGTAATCTATATCATCTACTGCATCTTTATGTAATACATTTACATTTACATTTAAGTCATTTAGCAGACGCTCTTATCCAGAGCGACTTACAAATTGGTGAATTCACCTTCTGACATCCAGTGGAACAGCCACTTTACAATAGTGCACCTAAATCATTTAAGGGGGGTGAGAAGTATTACTTATCCTATCCTAGGTATTCCTTGAAGAGGTGGGGTTTCAGGTGTCTCCGGAAGGTGGTGATTGACTCCGCTGTCCTGGCGTCGTGAGGAGTTTGTTCCACCATTGGGGGGCCAGAGCAGCGAACAGTTTTGACTGGGCTGAGCGGGAACTGTACTTCCTCAGTGGTAGGGAGGCGAGCAGGCCAGAGGTGGATGAACGCAGTGCCCTTGTTTGGGTGTAGGGCCTGATCAGAGCCTGGAGTACTGCGGTGCCGTTCCCCTCACAGCTCCGTAGGCAAGCACCATGGTCTTGTAGCGGATGCGAGCTTCAACTGGAAGCCAGTGGAGAGAGCGGAGGAGCGGGGGTGACGTGAGAGAACTTGGGAAGGTTGAACACCAGACGGGCTGCGGCGTTCTGGATGAGTTGTAGGGGTTTAATGGCACAGGCAGGGAGCCCAGCCAACAGCGAGTTGCAGTAATCCAGACGGGAGATGACAAGTGCCTGGATTAGGACCTGCACCGCTTCCTGTGTGAGGCAGGGTCGTACTCTGCGGATGTTGTAGAGCATGAACCTACAGGAACGGGCCACCGCCATGATGTTAGTTGAGAACGACAGGGTGTTGTCCAGGATCACGCCAAGGTTCTTAGCGCTCTGGGAGGAGGACACAATGGAGTTGTCAACCGTGATGGCGAGATCATGGAACGGGCAGTCCTTCCCCGGGAGGAAGAGCAACTCCGTCTTGCCGAGGTTCAGCTTGAGGTGGTGTAATACATGTATCACTAGCCACTTTAAACTATGCCACTTTGTTTACATACTCATCTCATATGTATATACTGTACTTGATACCATCTACAGCATCTTGCCTATGCCGCTATGTACCATCACTCATTCATATATCTTTATGTACATATTCTTTATCCCTTTACACTTATGTGTATAAGGTAGTAGTTTTGGAATTGTTAGCTAGATTACTCGTTGGTTATTACTGCATTGTCGGAACTAGAAGCACAAGCATTTCATACACTCGCATTAACATCTGCTAACCATGTGTATGTGACAAATAAAATTTGATTTGATTTGACTAACGACACCTGCCTTTGATTGAGAACCATACCAGGCTGAACACAAAAACCAACATAGAAAAACAAACAGACTGCCCACCCCAACTCACGCACTGACCATACTGAATAAAGACAAAACAAAGGAAATAAAGGTCAGAATGTGACACCATGCAAACCTGCTGATTATCAGGTATTGTGTACAGTGTTGTAGTGGAGGCTAGACGCAGGAATACACCGTATACCAACTTATTTTCAATTGACATTACGTATACTCACTTCTTAAACCCCACAATGCATATCAAAGTAGTGTAGTGGAGGTACAGTGTGGCAAAAAGTATTTAGTCAGCCACCAATTGTGCAAGTTCTCCCACTTAAAAAGATGAGAGGCCTGTAATTTTCATCATAGGTACACTTCAATTATGACAGACAAAATGAGAAAAAAAATCCAGAAAATCACATTGTAGGATTTTTAATGAATTTATTGTAACGGCTTTT
>NW_027001850.1:0-6999 GCF_036934945.1 Oncorhynchus masou masou
TGCAAATTATGGTGGAAAATAAGTATTTGGTCACCTACAAACAAGCAAGATCGCTGGCTCTCACAGACCTGTAACTTCTTCTTTAAGAGGCTCCTCTGTCCTCCACTCGTTACCTGTATTAATAGCACCTGTTTGAACTTGTTATCAGTATAAAAGACATCTGTCCACAACCTCAAACAGTCACACTCCAAACTGCACTATGGCCAAGACCGAAGAGCTGTCAAAGGACACCAGAAACAAAATTGTAGACCTGCACCAGGCTGGGAAGACTGAATCTGCAATAGGTAAGCAGCTTGGTTTGAAGAAAACAACTGTGGGAGCAATTATTAGGAAATGGAAGACTCCACGCAAGATCTCACCCCGTGGGGTCAAAATGATCACAAGAACGGTGAGCAAAAATCCCAGAACCACACGGGGGGACCTAGTGAATGACCTGCAGAGAGCTGGGACCAAAGTAACAAAGCCTACCATCAGTGACACACTACGCCGCCAGGGACTCAACTCCTGCAGTGCCAGACATGTCCCCCTGCTTAAGCCAGTACATGCCCAGGCCAGTCTGAAGTTTGCTAGAGAGCATTTGGAGGATCCAGAAGAAGATTGGGAGAATGTCATATGGTCAGATGAAACCAAAATATAACTTTTTGGTAAAAACTCAACTCGTCGTGTTTGGAGGACAAAGAATGCTGAGTTGCATCCAAAGAACACCATACCTACTGTGAAGCATGGGGGTGGAAACATCATGCTTTGGGGCTGTTTTTCTGCAAAGGGACCAGGACGACTGATCCATGTAAAGGAAAGAATGAATGGGGCCATGTATTGTGAGATTTTGAGTGAAGACCTCCTTCCATCAGCAAGGGCATTGAAGATGAAACGTGGCTGGGTCTTTCAGCATGACAATGATCCCAAACACACCGCCCGGGCAACGAAGGAGTGGCTTCGTAAGAAGCATTTCAAGGTCCTGGAGTGGCCTAGCCAGTCTCCAGATGTCAACCCCATAGAAAATCTTTGGAGGGAGTTGAAAGTCTGTGTTGCCCAGCAACAGCCCCAAAACATCACTGCTCTAGAGGAGATCTGCATGGAGGAATGGTCCAAAATACCAGCAACAGTGTGTGAAAACCTTGTGAAGACTTACAGAAAACATTTGACCTCTGTCATTGCCAACAAAGGGTATATGACAAAGTATTGAGATAAACTTTTGCTATTGGGGTGGCATTGTAGCCTAGTGGTTAGAGCATTGGACTAGTAACCGAAAGGTTGCAAGTTCAAATCCCGAGCTGACAAGGTACAAAATCTGTTGTTCTGCCCCTGAACAGGCAGTTAACCCACTGTTCCTAGGCCATCATTGAAAATAAGAATTTGTTCTTAACTGACTTGCCTAGTAAAATAAAGGTTAAAAAAATGGACCAAATACTTATTTTCCACCATAATTTGCAAATAAATTCATTCAAAATCCTACAATGTGATTTTCTGGATTTTTTTTCTCATTTTGTCTGTCATAGTTGTCAAAAGTGTACCTATGATGAAAATTACAGGCCTCATCTTTTTAAGTGGGAGATCTTGCACAATTGGTGGCTGACTAAATACTTTTTTGCACTACTGTATAGTAGAGTGGCCAGATGGAAGTCACTCCTCAGTAAAAGGCACATGACAGCTCGCTTGGAGTTTGCCAAAAGGTACCTAAAAGACTCTCAGATCATGAGAAACAAGATTCTCTGGTCTGATGAAACCAAGATTGAACTCTTTGCCCTGACTGCCAAGAGTCGCATCAGGAGGAAAACAGGCCCTATCCCCATGGTGAAACATGGTGGTGGCAGCATCATGCTGTTAGGGTGTTTTTCAGCAGCAGGGACTGGAAGACTAGTCAGGATTTAGGGACAGAGCAAAGTACAGAGTGATCCTTGATGAAAACCTGCTCCAGAGTACTCAGGACATCAGACTGGGACAAAGGTTCACCTTCCAAAAGTACAACGACCCTAAGCACACAGCCAAGGCAACACAGGAGTGGCTTTGGGACAAGTTTCTGAATGTCCTTGAGTGGCCCAGCAGAGCCCGGACTTGAACTTGATCAAACATCTCTTCACCTGGAATGCATTTCCAACAATCCAGAAGGAGTTCCCAAATATGCTGAGGACTTATTGGCTGCTTTCCCTTCACTCTGCCGTCCAACTCAACCCAAAACATCTTAATTGGGTTGAGGTCAGGTGATTGTGGAGGCCAGGTCATCTGATATTGCACTCCATCACTCTCCTTCTTGGTCAAATAGCCTTGACAGGTATGGAGGTGTGTTGGGTCATTGTCCTGTTGAAAAACAAATGATAGTCCCACTAATCGCAAACCAGATGTGGATGTCATATCGCTGCGGAATGCTGTGGTAGCCATGCTGGTAAGTGTGCATTGAATTCTAAATAAATCACTGACAGTGTCACCAGCAAGCAGCCCCACACCATCACACCTCCTTCTCCATGCTTCACAGTGGGAACCACACATGCGGAGATCATCCGTTCACCTACTCTGCGTCTCACAAAAGCACGGCGGGTCAAACCAAAAATCTCAAATTTGGACTCATCAGACCAAAGAACAGATGTCCACCGATCTAATGTCCATTTCTTGTGTTTCTTGGCCCAACTTCTTATTGGTGTTAGTAGTGGTTTCTTTGCAGCAATTTGACCATGAAGGCCTTGATTCACACATTCTCCTCTGAACAGTTGATGTTGAGATCTGTCTGATTCCACATTTTTAATCGAAGTGAAACCTTTCACACAAAAAAAACAGGTGAAACAGAATCAGAACGTAACGCAACCGTGGCGCACACAAACACTCAAGGAAAATAAATAATTACCCACAAACACAGGTGGGAAAAAGGCTGCCTAAGTATGATTCCCAATCAGAGACAACGATAGACAGCTCCCTCTGATTGGGAACCATACCCGGCCAACAAAGAAATAGAAAGCTAGATTTCCCACCCAAATCACACTCTGACCGAACCAAAGAGAGAAATAAAAAGGCTCTCTAAGGTCAGGGCGTGACACTCTGGGTCTTCCATTCCTGTGGCGGTCCTCATGAGAGTCAGTTTCATCATAGCGCTTGATAGTTTTTGCAACTGCATTTGAAGAAACTTTCAAAGTTATTGAAATGTTCCAGATTGACTGACCTTCATGTCTTAAAGTAATGATGGACTTTCATTTCTCTTTCCTCATTTGAGCTGTTCTTGCCATAATATTGAAAGAAATTCCACAAATGTAATTTTAACAAGGCACACCTGTTAATTGAAAAGCATTCCAGGTTCCTACCTCATGAAGCTGGTTGAGAGAATGCCAAGAGTGTGCAAAGCTGTCATAAAGGCAAAGGGTGGATACTTTGAAGAATCTACATTATTAAATACATTTTGATTTGTTTAACACTTGTGGTTACCACATGATTCCTTTGTATTATCTCATAATTTGTATGTCTTCACTATTATTCTACAATGTAGAAAATAGTACAAATAAAGAAAAACCCTGGAATGAGTAGGTGTGTCCAAACTTTTGACTGGTACTGTATGTAAATGTAATATTTCAGTTTTTTTGTTTTATAAATTTGCCAAAATGTCTAAAAAGCTGTTTTTGCTGCCATTATAGGGCATTGTGTAGATTAATGAGGGGGAAAAAACAATTTCATAAATGTTAGTATAAGGCTGTAAGCAACAACATGTGGAAAACGTCAAAAGGATTCTGGATAACTACAAATGCACTGTAAGTCAGAAACTAGCAACTCGGCCCATCAGGAACGTTCCTTTGTCTTCTTCAGTAGCAACTCCAGTGTAGATGTGTGGCCTTGTTTTGGGATTTATTGTCCTGCTGAAACATGAATTTATCTCCCAGTGTCTGGTGGAAAGCAGACTGAACCAGGTTTTCCTCTAGGATTTTGCCTGTGCTTAGCTCTATTATGTTTATTTTTATCCTGAAAAGCTTCCCAGTTAGCATACCCATAACATGATGCAGCCACAACTATGCTGGAAAATATGGAGAGTGGTACTCCAATGTGTTATGTTTAGGGAAAATCCAATACAACATGTTGTATTCAGGACAAAAAGTATAGCTTTAGCTTTGTCCAAATGTTTGTTATTTATTTTAGTGCCTAGTTGCAAACAGGATGCATGTTTTGGAATTGTTTATTCTGTACAGGCTTGCTTCTTTTCACTATGTCAATTAGGTTAGTATCGTCTAGTAACTACAATGTTGTTGATCCATCCTCAGTTTTCTCATATCACCGCCATTAAACTCCATAACTGTTTTAAAGTCGCCGTAGCCTTATGGTGGAAATCCCTGAAAGGTTTTCTTCCTCTCCAACAACTGAATTAGGAAGGACACTTCACACCATCCTCAAAGGGGTTGAATATTTTTTATTTTTTACCATATAGTAATAGGTGCCCTTCTTTGCAAGGCATTGGAAAACCTCCTGGTCTTTGTGGTTGAACCTGTGTTAGCCAATGGCTTTCTATAGGTGAAGGAGGTCGGACCAAAATGCGGCGTGTGATTGTGATCCATGTTTAATAAAAACAAAGTAAACACGAATCAAATACAAACAACAAAACATAACAAGAAAACCGAAAATAGCCTAATACTGGTGCAAACCTAGCACACGACAGACATAAGGACAGGAAAAGGACAATCACCACGAAACACTCAAAGAATATGGCTGCCCTAAATATGGTTCCCAATCAGAACAACAATAAACACCTGCCTCTGATTGAGAACCACTGGTATAGCCATGTAGATTAACCTAGAACACCCCACTAAGCTACAATCCCAAATACCTGTGAAAAAACCCCAGGACAAAACACACCACATACAAAACCCATGTCACACCTGGCTGACCAAATAGATAAAGAAAACACAAAATACTAAGACCAGGCGTGACACTGTGTTTGAAATTCACTGCTGAGGACCTTACAATTATCTGTGTGGGGTACAGAGATGATAGTCATTCAAAAAATCTTGTTAAACACTATTAATACCTTCTGAAGGTACTGTACACTTTTACGTCCTAAATTTGTTTTCAACTACTTGTATGGCTCAAAGATAACTACAGTACACCTCAGGAACCCAGGGCTCCAGCTCAGATAAGTTGACCTAGAGTACAGTGCTGTGCGAGTACAGCTCAGTCCAATGCCTACGAGTGAACCTTTCATCTGATATACAGTGCCTTGCGAAAGTATTCGGCCCCCTTGAACTTTGCGACCTTTTGCCACATTTCAGGCTTCAAACATAAAGATATAAAACTGTATTTTTTTGTGACAAATCAACAACAAGTGGGACACAATCATGAAGTGGAACGACATTTATTGGATATTTCAAACTTTTTTAACAAATCAAAAACTGAAAAATTGGGCGTGCAAAATTATTCAGCCCCTTTACTTTCAGTGCAGCAAACTCTCTCCAGAAGGCACTGTATATCCCACACTATAAACTGACCATGCTGATCCTGTGATCCCAGTGTTCCCTCCTCATCCATCCCAGCATTGTTTTGCGCCATTCCAGTGTTAATTTGCTCCAGCGCAGCCCAATGTGTTGAGTGAGCTCTGACCTTTCGGTCTCCACTGGACCTAACCAAGTATGGCATGCTTGTGCAATTCACCATCCACACAAACATTCACGTGTGCACATACATGCACACACATAGCCCTTCTCCCAAGAGAACTAGGCCCTAGGCCCCAATGATCTTAATTTATCCTGCTGTGCAAGCATTGTTGTCTGGATATATTGAAGCAACGTCTCAAGACATCAGTCAGGAAGTTAAAACTTGGTCGCAAATGGGTCTTCCAAGTGGACAATGACCCCAAGCATACTTCCAAAGTTGTGGCAAAATGGCGTAAGGACTACAAAGTCAAGGTATCGGAGTGGCCATCACAAAGCCCTGACCTCAATCCTATAGAAAATGTGTGGGCAGATCTGAAAAAGTGTGCGAGCAAGGAGGCCTACAAACCTGACTCAGTTACACCAGCTCTGTCAGGAGGAATGGGTCAAAATACACCCAACATATTGTGGGAAGCTTGTGGAAGGCTACCCAAAACGTTTTGCCCAAGTTAAACAACTTAAAAGCAATGCTATCAAATACTAATTGAGTGTATGTTAACTTCTGACCCACTGAGAATGTGATGAAAGAAATAAAAGCTGAAAGAAATAATTCTCTCTACTATTATTCTGACATTTCACCTTCTTAAAATAAAGTGGTGATCCTAACTGACCTAAGACAGGGAATTTCTACTTAGATTAAATGTCAGGAATTAAGAAAAACTGAGTTTAAATGTATTTGGCTGAGGTGTATGTAAACTTCCGACTTCAACTGTACATTTTTCCCCCAAAACATGTTTGAAATTGATTTTGTAGCTCAATAACGTGGTTTTAAATCCCTCAGAAGCCCGTTTCTAACATGAGAAATTATAGATAAAATGTATTGGTGCTCATCGACAATTGGTCATGAACATTACACAACAAGTTAGAAATTCAACAATGAGTGGTTTGGAAGAATCAGCGGTTAACCATGGGCCAGAAAAGGTTGAATACATTGGCAATACTATCAATCCAGCATGAATTCTGCCGTGTTTAAAACAATTAGAAACTCAGAACTGGGAAATCTCAGACTTCAGTGAGTTCAAAACAACTGGAAACTCGGAAAGAAAACGAGCTCCGACTGTAAAAATACATTTTGACCGGTCATTCAACTCGGAATTCCAAGTTGGGAACTCTGGCCTCTTTCTAGAGCTCCGACCTGAAGATCACTGACTTCATGATTCAACTTTGTTTTTTTCCAGAGTTCCCAGTTGTCTTGAAAGCACCATAAATCCAGAGAATGCCAGACATTGTTGACAAAATTTGTCCATGAAGGATCGGGCCACCTTCCTGTTCAAGTGAGCACAGCACAATGTCGTGACTTTACTTTCATTAATCTGATGACTGTTATTTATCTGTTATTTATCGAGAGCAGTTGTTTAAAAAGGTTTTACCATCGGAGGAGCTC
>NW_027001851.1:0-6996 GCF_036934945.1 Oncorhynchus masou masou
ATCAGCCTTCATCAATATCCTTCATCAATAGCCTTCATCATCAGCTTTCATCAACAGCCTTCATCAATAGCCTTCATCATCAGCCTTCATCAACAGCCTTCATCAATAGCCTTCATCATCAGCCTTCATCATCAGCCTTCATCAATAGCCTTCATCAACATGCTTCATCATCAGTATAAATCAACAGACTTCAGCAATAGCCTTCATCATCAGCCTTCACCAACAGCCTTCATCAATAGCCTTCATCAACAGCCTTCATCAATAGCCTTCATCAACAGCCTTCATCAATATCCTTCATCAATAGCCTTCATCATCAGCCTTCATCCAACAGCCTTCATCAATAGCCTTCATCATCAGCCTTCATCAACAGCCTTCATCAATAGCCTTCATCATCAGCCTTCATCATCAGCCTTCATCAATAGCCTTCATCAACATGCTTCATCATCAGTATAAATCAACAGACTTCAGCAATAGCCTTCATCATCAGCCTTCACCAACAGCCTTCATCAATAGCCTTCATCAACAGCCTTCATCAATAGCCTTCATCAACAGCCTTCATCAATATCCTTCATCAATAGCCTTCATCATCAGCCTTCATCAACAGCCTTCATCAATAGCCTTCATCATCAGCCTTCATCAACAGCCTTCATCAATAGCCTTCATCATCAGCCTTCATCAATATCCTTCATCAATAGCCTTCATCATCAGCCTTCATCAATAGCCTTCATCATCAGCCTTCATCATCAGCCTTCATCAATAGCCTTCATCAACATGCTTCATCATCAGTATAAATCAACAGACTTCAGCAATAGCCTTCATCATCAGCCTTCACCAACAGCCTTCATCAATAGCCTTCATCAACAGCCTTCATCAATAGCCTTCATCAACAGCCTTCATCAATAGCCTTCATCGTCAGCCTTCATCAATAGCCTTCATCGTCAGCCTTCATCAATAGCCTTCATCATCAGCCTTCATCAACAGCCTTCATCAATAGCCTTCATCAACAGCCTTCATCAATAGCCTTCATCATCAGCCTTCATCAATATCCTTCATCAATAGCCTTCATCATCAGCTTTCATCAACAGCCTTCATCAATAGCCTTCATCATCAGCCTTCATCAACAGCCTTCATCAATAGCCTTCATCATCAGCCTTCATCATCAGCCTTCATCAATAGCCTTCATCAACATGCTTCATCATCAGTATAAATCAACAGACTTCAGCAATAGCCTTCATCATCAGCCTCACCAACAGCCTTCATCAATAGCCTTCATCAACAGCCTTCATCAATAGCCTTCATCAACAGCCTTCATCAATATCCTTCATCAATAGCCTTCATAATCAGCCTTCATCCAATAGCTTCATCAATAGCCTTCATCATCAGCCTTCATCAACAGCCTTCATCAATAGCCTTCATCATCAGCCTTCATCATCAGCCTTCATAAATAGCCTTCATCAACATGCTTCATCATCAGTATAAATCAACAGACTTCAGCAATAGCCTTCATCATCAGCCTTCACCAACAGCCTTCATCAATAGCCTTCATCAACAGCCTTCATCAATAGCCTTCATCAACAGCCTTCATCAATATCTTCATCAATAGCCTTCATCATAAGCCTTCATCAACAGCCTTCATCAATAGCCTTCATCATCAGCCTTCATCAACAGCCTTCATCAATAGCCTTCATCATCAGCCTTCATCAATATCCTTCATCAATAGCCTTCATCATCAGCCTTCATCAATAGCCTTCATCATCAGCCTTCATCATCAGCCTTCATCAATAGCCTTCATCAACATGCCATCATCGTATAAATCAACATACTTCCAGCAATAGCCTTCATCATCAGCCTTCCAACAGCCTTCATCAATAGCCTTCATCAAGCCTTCATCAATAGCCTTCATCAACAGCCTTCATCAATAGCCTTCATCGTCAGCCTTCATCAATAGCCTTCATATCGCCAGCCTTCATCAATAGCCTTCATCATCAGCCTTCAATAACAGCTTCATCAATAGCCTTCATCAACAGCCTTCGTAATAGCCTTCATCATCAGCCTTCATCAATATCCTTCATCAATAGCCTTCATCATCAGCTTTCATCAACAGCCTTCATCAGCTAGCCTTCATCATCGGCCTTCATCAACAGCCTTCATCAATAGCCTTCATCATCAGCCTTCATCATCAGCCTTCATCAATAGCCTTCATCAACATGCTTCATCATCAGTATAAATCCAACAGACTTCAGCAATAGCCTTCATCATCAGCCTTCACCAACAGCCTTCATCAATAGCCTTCATCAACAGCCTTCATCAATAGCCTTCATCAACAGCCTTCATCAATATCCTTCATCAATAACCTTCATCATCCAGCCTTCATCAACAGCCTTCATCAATAGCCTTCATCATCAGCCTTCATCAACAGCCTTCATCAATAGCCTTCATCATCAGCCTTCATCCATCAGCCTTCATCAACAGTCATCAACATGCTTCATCATTGTATAAATCAGCAGACTTCAGCAATAGCCTTCATCATCAGCCTTCACCAACAGCCTTCATCAATAGCCTTCATCAACAGCCTTCATCAATAGCCTTCATCGTCAGCCTTCATCAATAGCCTTCATCGTCAGCCTTCATCAATAGCCTTCATCATCAGCCTTCATCAATAGCCTTCATCATCAGCCTTCCTCAATAGCGTTCCTCATTAGCCTTCATCAACAGCCTTCATCAATAGCCTTCATCATCCGCCTTCATCAATAGCCTTCATCATCAGCCTTCACCAACAGCCTTCATCAATAGCCTTCATCAACAGCCTTCATCAATAGCCTTCATCGTCAGCCTTCATCAATAGCCTTCATCAACAGCCTACATCAATATCCTTCATCAATAGCCTTCATCATCAGCCTTCACCAACAACCTTCATCAATAGCCTTCATCAACAGCCTTCATCGTCAGCCTTCATCAATAGCCTTCATCAACAGCCTTCATCAATAGCCTTCATCAATAGCCTTCATCAATAGCACGAAAACATTGTGTACTGTATATTGTATGTGGACGCAGGAATAAATAACAGGAGCGGCATATGGGGTCTGCAGACTTTGTTCTTTTATTAGAAATCCTGCCTCTATATGTGCCGTCAGTCACTCTGCTAGAACATCACTCACACCTTGAGTGACTCCATTCTAACATCATCACGGGCCCACTTAACTCCCTCAGCATTATTGCTAACAGCACTGATAAGGGTTGCCAGGCCTGTATTTGTATGGATGGCTGAGCAGTGACTATAAAATATTTATCACTGCAGATAAAGCTGGGTTTGTTATATGCTTGCTTGGCCCTGCTGGAACGCAAGTGCATGCGTGGTTGCATGTGTGTGCGTGGGTGGGTGTGTGCGGGTGTGTGTGTGTGTGTATGCAGTAGAATCACTCTTGGCAGGGCATACTGGCAGAAGATATAGCAGAATTAGACCAAACAGACGCACCAGGCAGAGAGAGAGGGAGAGAGAGAGAGAGAGAGAGCAAAGAGAGAGAGAGCAGAGAGAGAGACATCAGAGAGAGAGAGAGAGACAGAGAGAGTAGGAGAGAGAGCAGAGAGCAAAGAGAGAGAGAGAGCAGAGAGAGAGAGCAGAGAGAGACAGAGAGAGAGACAGAGAGAGAGAGAGAGACAGAGGGGGAGACAGAGAGAGAGACGAGAGAGAGAAGAGAGAGAGAGAGAGAGAGATGACTCATACTCTCACAGCCAAAATATGCATCATGTGACTAAATTCAGCTACAAAACTAGGTGCACTGCGAATTATGATGTTCTCACTGTTGTTGTCTGTGAATTGTTGCCACATAATATGATTTAGTGTGGGTGTCAGCACATGCTAGAATTAAGGAAAAACTATGCAAGTGTTTCCACAGCATACCACCTCTCACCCACTCTGTGTTGGGGGACTGGAATGGCATGCAGTCTGGAGCACCACCAACATCAGAATGCTCTCCATTGACCGTGTCACAGTAGACATCAGTGCTCAGTAGACACCAGTGCTCAGTAGACACCAGTGCTCAGTAGACACCAGTTCTCAGTAGACACCAGTTCTCAGTAGACACCAGTTCTCAGTAGACACCAGTGCTCAGTAGACACCAGTGCTCAGTAGACACCAGTGCTCAGTAGACACCAGTGCTCAGTAGACACCAGTGCTCAGTAGACACCAGTTCTCAGTAGACACCAGTTCTCAGTAGACACCAGTGCTCAGTAGACACCAGTGCTCAGTAGACACCAGTTCTTAGTAGACACCAGTGCTCAGTAGACACCAGTGCTCAGTAGACACCAGTGCTCAGTAGACAGCAGTGCTCAGTAGACACCAGTGCTCAGTAGACACCAGTGCTCAGTAGACAGCAGTGCTCAGTAGACACCAGTGCTCAGTAGACACCAGTGCTCAGTAGACACCAGTGCTCAGTAGACAGCAGTGCTCAGTAGACACCAGTGCTCAGTAGACAGCAGTGCTCAGTAGACACCAGTTCTCAGTAAACACCAGTTCTCAGTAGACACCAGTTCTCAGTAGACACCAGTTCTCAGTAGACAGCAGTGCTCAGTAGACACCAGTGCTCAGTAGACAGCAGTGCTCAGTAGACACCAGTTCTCAGTAGACACCAGTTCTCAGTAGACACCAGTTCTCAGTAGACACCAGTTCTCAGTAGACAGCAGTGCTCAGTAGACACCAGTGCTCAGTAGACAGCAGTGCTCAGTAGACACCAGTTCTCAGTAGACAGCAGTTCTCAGTAGACAGCAGTGCTCAGTAGACACCAGTTCTCAGTAGACACCAGTGCTCAGTAGACACCAGTTCTCAGTAGACACCAGTGCTCAGTAGACACCAGTGCTCAGTAGACACCAGTTCTCAGTAGACACCAGTGCTCAGTAGACACCAGTGCTCAGTAGACACCAGTGTTCAGTAGTATAATGTACATTTCCAGACATCCCTACTTCATTATGTCATAGGTAGAAGGGATGTCTGGAAATGCACACTGTACATTAAACACAGTAGACTCCATAGACACATGGCAGTGCTTGGTAAGGTTGTTAGAGGGGACAGATCCTACCTGGCTTTCCAACATTGCTTTCTGATGAGGGGGATCTTTTCATCACAGCTGGGTCTACAGCTGTAGATACACACAGAGTCCAGGAGAGGAGAAGAGGAGGATAAAAGATGGATGAAGAAGAGGTGGGACTGGGATGGATGACTTTCTGTTTGTCAACAAAAGGGGTTAAGGTTTTGCTACTTGTATGTGTGGTGTATGTGTGTGTCCACTTTGTGTGAGTGTGTGTGTGTGTGTTACCTTGGTGGGCCCTCCCTATTGGTCATGGCGTTTGCTCCTCAGAGATGCTGAGGCGGCGCACCACGTAGAGCCAGCGCTGACTTGAGCAGCTGGATCTCGTCTCCTGCATCTGGACACGCTGCTCCAGGGAGGCGATGCGGTCCGTCACCTCCATGCTGGCTGCTGACGCACTGTCATCTGGAGACGGCAGAGAGACACACTCTTATTATGGCTGACATATATATACACACACGCACACACACACACACACACAACACACACACACACACACACACACACACACACACACACACACACACACATATGTCTCACAGGCTCCCAGAGTGTTGTTACAGTACTTTCTGTATTGATTATGGCATTATCTCTGTGTCCTTGAAGTATTTTAGTTGTGGCGTAATTAGTACATCTGTGCACCATCCCCATGAACATCGGCATTCAGATAAATCTACAGAACAGTGATGACGGTGCCAAATGAATATCATAATGCCCCCTTCATCCCCATTCATCTAATCAACAGCCCCATTACAGTCCCCACCGTCCAATCAACAGCCCCATTACAGTTCCCATTCGGGCCCAATCAACAGCCTCATTACAGCAGTCCCCATTCGTCCAATCAACAGCCCCATTACAGTCCCCATTCGTCCAATCAACAGCCCCATTACAGTCCCCATTCGTCCAATCAACAGCCCCATTACAGTCCCCATTCGTCCAATCAACAGCCCCATTACAGTCCCCATTCGTCCAATCAACAGCCCCATTACAGTCCCCATTCGTCAATCAACAGCCCCATTACAGTCCCCATTCGTCCAATCAACAGCCCCATTACAGTCCCCATTCGTCCAATCAACAGCCCCATTACAGTCCCCATTCGTCCAATCAACAGCCCCATTACAGTCCCCATTCGTCCAATCAACAGCCCCAGCCAGCCACCCAGCAGGCCGACGAAACTGTACACACTGTACTGTACACAAACGATTGTCAAGCCTCTGACGCAGTGTTTTAAATATGCAGATGACACCGCTGTCGTGGGTCTCCTCCACCCAGACCAAGCCTCTGACGCAGTGTTTTAAATATGCAGATGACACCGCTGTCGTGGGTCTCCTCCACCCAGACCAAGCCTCTGACGCAGCCCACAAGTGTTTTAAATATGCAGATGACACCGCTGTCGTGGGTCTCCTCCACCCAGACCAAGCCTCTGACGCAGCCCACAAGTGTTTTAAATATGCAGATGACACCGCTGTCGTGGGTCTCCTCCACCCAGACCAAGCCTCTGACGCAGCCCACAAGTGTTTTAAATATGCAGATGACACCGCTGTCGTGGGTCTCCTCCACCCAGACCAAGCCTCTGACGCAGCCCACAAGTGTTTTAAATATGCAGATGACACCGCTGTCGTGGGTCTCCTCCACCCAGACCAAGCCTCTGACGCAGCCCACAAGTGTTTTAAATATGCAGATGACACCGCTGTCGTGGGTCTCCTCCACCCAGACCAAGCCTCTGACGCAGCCCACAAGTGTTTTAAATATGCAGATGACACCGCTGTCGTGGGTCTCCTCCACCCAGACCAAGCCTCTGACGCAGCCCACAAGTGTTTTAAATATGCAGATGACACCGCTGTCGTGGGTCTCCTCCACCCAGACCAAGCCTCTGACGCAGCCCACAAGTGTTTTAAATATGCAGATGACA
>NW_027001852.1:0-6994 GCF_036934945.1 Oncorhynchus masou masou
AAACATAACATGCAGCATGTACATAAACATGTATATAAACAAAACATGCAGAATGCATATAAACATGTATATAAACACAACATGCAGCATGCATTTAAACATGCATATAAACACAACATGCAGCATGTATATAAACATGTATATAAACATAACATGCAGCATGCATATAAACATGTATATAAACATAACATGCAGCATGTACATAAACATGTATATAAACATAATATGCAGCTGGATATAAACATGTATATAAACATAACATGCAGCATGAAGTAAACATGTATATAAATATAATATACATATATAATAAACATGTATATAAATATAACATGCAGCATGCATATAAACATGTATATAAACATAACATGCAGCATGCATATAAACATGTATATAAACATAACATGGCATGCATATAAACATGTATATAAACATAACATGTAGCATGCATAAAAATATGTATATTTATATAACATGCAGCATGCATATAAACATGTATATAAACATAACATGCAGCATGTATATAAACATGTATATAAACATAACATGCAGCATGCATAAACATGTATGTAAACATAACATGCAGCATGCATATAAACATGTATATAAACATAACATGCAGCATGCATATAAACATGTATATAAACATAACATGCAGCATGCATATAAACATTTATATAAACATAACATGCAGCATGTATATAAACATGTATATAAACATGACATGCAGCATGTATATAAACATGTATAGAAACACAACATGCAGTATGTATATAAATATGTATATAAACATAACATGCAGCATGCATATAAACATGTAAATAAATATAACATGCAGCATGTATATAAACATGTATATAAACATAACATGCAGCATGCATATAAACATGTATATAAACATAACATGCAGCATGCATATAAACATATATAAACATAACATGCAGAATGCATATAAACATGTATATAAACACAACATGCAGCATGCATATAAACATGCATATAAACACAACATGCAGCATGCATATAAACATGTATATAAACATAACATGTAGCATGCATAAAAATATGTATATTTATATAACATGCAGCATGCATATAAACATGTATATAAACATAACATGCAGCATGTATATAAACATGTATATAAACATAACATGCAGCATGTATATAAACATGTATGTAAACATAACATGCAGCATGCATATAAACATGTATATAAACATAACATGCAGCATGTATATAAACATGTATATAAACATAACATGCAGCATGCATATAAACATTTATATAAACATAACATGCAGCATGTATATAAACATGTATATAAACATGACATGCAGCATGTATATAAACATGTATAGAAACACAACATGCAGTATGTATATAAACATGTATATAAAATAACATGCAGCATGCATATAAACATGTAAATAAATATAACATGCAGCATGCATATAAACATGTATATAAACATAACATGCAGCATGCATATAAACATGTATATAAACACAACATGCAGCATGTATATAAACATGTATATAAACATAACATGCAGCATGCATATAAACATGTATATAAACATAACATGCAGCATGCATATAAACATATATATAAACACAACATGCAGCATGCATATAAACATGTATATAAACACAACATGCAGCATGCATATAAACATGTATATAAACATAACATGCAGCATGCATATAAACATGTATATAAACACAACATGCAGCATGCATATAAACATGTATATAAACATAACAAGCATGCATATAAACATGTATATAAACATAACATGTAGCATGCATAAAAATATGTATATTTATATAACATGCATGCATATAAACATGTATATAAACATAACATGCAGCATGTATATAAACATGTATATAAACATAACATGCAGCATGTATATAAACATGTATGTAAACATAACATGCAGCATGCATATAAACATGTATATAAACATAACATGCAGCATGTATATAAACATGTATATAAACATAACATGCAGCATGCATATAAACATTTATATAAACATAACATGCAGCATGTATATAAACATGTATATAAACATGACATGCAGCATGTATATAAACATGTATATAAACACAACATGCAGTATGTATATAAACATGTATATAAACATAACATGCAGCATGCATATAAACATGTAAATAAATATAACATGCAGCATGCATATAAACATGTATATAAACATAACATGCAGCATGCATATAAACATGTATATAAACACAACATGCAGCATGTATATAAACATGTATATAAACATAACATGCAGCATGCATATAAACATGTATATAAACATAACATGCAGCATGCATATAAACATATATATAAACACAACATGCAGCATGCATATAAACATGTATATAAACACAACATGCAGCATGCATATAAACATGTATATAAACATAACATGCAGCATGCATATAAACATGTATATAAACATAACATGCAGCATGCATATAAACATGTATATAAACATAACATGCAGCATGTATATAAACATGTATATAAACATAACATGCAGCATGCATATAAACATGTATATAAACACAACATGAGCATGTATATAAACATGTATATAAACACAACATGCATAGAAACATGTATATAAACACAACATGCAGCATGCATATAAACATGTATATAAACATAACATGCAGCATGCATATAAACATGTATATAAACATAACATGCAGCATGCATATAAACATGTATATAGTGTGGCCTTTTATTGTCCCCAGCACAAGGTGCACCTGTATAATGATCATGTTGTTTAATCCGGTTGGAGCGGCGGCCGCATCTACACTTCGGTCCGCAGGTAGTATAACTTTTATAACTTTTCATTACATTTCGTTATAGTACAACGGTTTGATTTGTCTAATCTTAGCAAGTTCTTCTTAGCCAGCTACATAGCCGTCTTTGTATCAACGACAATTGCATAATTATCGTATTTCGTCGTCCTAATGTATCTGCCCAGCAGCTAGCTAACAGCTAGCTAAGCAGCTACAGCTAGCTAACATCCACTGTCCACTAGCACTGTAGAAACTATTACACTCAACTGAACGAATTCGATTAGCGTAGTGTCAGCTAGCTACATAGTTGTCTTCGTATCCAAGATAATTGTGCAGTTTAGAGTGTGTAGACTTAGAGTGATTATCTTAATTTACCGAGGTTAGCTAGCCAGCTATTTGTCGTCCTTAACGTAGGAAATGCTGCTAGCTAGCTAGCCAACAGCTGGGCCAACCTCTACCGAATTGAACTCCAACTACCCGGTCAACATTCCGCGTCGTTCCACAGGTAGTATCACATTTTCATTTCACTTCATTACAGTACAACGGTTTGATTTGTTTGATCGTAGCTAGCCAGCTACATAGCCGTCTTTGTATCTAAGACAATTGTGTAGTCTAGAGCGATTTTCTAGGGTTAGCTGGCCAGCTATTGTCGTTCTTCTAACGTAGCTAGCCAGCTAGCCCCCGAATAGCAGCACTGTAGTAACTATTACAGTACAACGGTTTGTTTTGTTTGATCGTAGCTAGCTAGCTACATAGCCGTCTTGTATCTAAGACAATTGTGTAGCCTAGAGCGATTTTCTAGGTTAGCCAGCCAGCTATTGTCGTTCTTTTAAGTAACGGAACGCAATCAACCTTGCTAGCTAGCCAGCTAGCCCCGAATAGCAGCACTGTAGAAACTATTACACTCGACGGAACGACTTGATTAGTGTAGTGTCAACATCGCAGCCACTACCAGCTAGCCTACTCCAGCAGTACTGTTTCATTTCAATCATTTTAGTCAATAAGATTCTTGCTACGTAAGCTTAACTTTCTGAACATTCGAGACGTGTAGTCCACTTGTCATTCCAATCTCCTTTGCATTAGCGTAGCCTCTTCTGTACCCTGTTAACTATGTGTCTATCTATCCCTGTTCTCTCCTCTCTGCACAGACCATACAAACGCTCCACACAAAGTGGGGCCGTGGCCACCCTAATCTGGTGGTCCCAGCGCGCACGACCCACGTGGAGTTCCTGGTCTCCGGTAGCCTCTGGAACTGCCGATCTGCGGCCAACAAGGCAGAGTTCATCTCAGCCTATGCCCTCCCTCTCCAGTCCCTCGGACTTCCTGGCACTGACGGAAACATGGATCACCACAGATAACACTGCTACTCCTACTGCTCTCTTCGTCCGCCCACGTGTTCCCGCACACCCCTGAGCTTCTGAGCGGGGTGGTGGCACCGGGATCCTCATCTCTCCCAAGTGGTCATTCTCTCTCTCCCCTTACCCATCTATCTATCGCCTCCTTTGAATTCCATGCTGTCACAGTTACCAGCCCTTTCAAGCTTAACATTCTTATCATTTATCGCCCTCCAGGTTCCCCTCGGAGAGTTCATCAATGAGCTTGATGCCTTGATAAGCTCCTTTCCTGAGGACGGCTCACCTCTCACAGTCCTGGGCGACTTTAACCCCCCCACGTCTACCTTTGACTCATTCCTCTCTGCCTCCTTCTTTCCACTCCTCTCCTCTTTGACCTCACCTCTCACCTTCCCCCTACTCACAAGGCAGGCAATACGCCGACCTCATCTTTACTAGATGCTGTTCTTCCACTAACCTCACTGCAACTCCTCCAAGTCTCCGACCACTACCTTGTATCCTTTTCCCTCTCGCCTCATCCAACACTTCCCACACTGCCCCTACTCGGATGGTATCGCGCCGTCCCAACCTTCGCTCTCTCCTCCGCTACTCTTTCCTCTTCCATCCTTTCATCTCTTCCCTCTGCTCATACCTTCTCCAACCTTTCTCCTGACTCTGCCTCCTCAACCCTCCTCTCTTCCCTTTCTGCATCCTTTGACTCTCTATGTCCCCTATCCTCCAGGCCGGCTCCGGTCCTCCCCTCCCGCTCCGTGGCTCGATGACTCATTGCGAGCTCACAGAACAGAGCTCCGGGCAGCCGAGCGGAAATGGAGGAAACCCGCCTCCCTGCGGACCTGGCATCCTTTCACTCCCTCCTCTCTACATTTTCCTCCTCTGTCTCTGCTGCTAAAGCCACTTTCTACCACTCTAAATTCCAAGCATCTGCCTCTAACCCTAGGAAGCTCTTGCCACCTTCTCCTCCCTTCTGAATCCCCTCCTCCCCCTCCCCCCCTCCTCCCTCTCTGCAGATGACTTCGTCAACCATTTTGAAAAGAAGGTCGACGACATCCGATCCTCGTTTGCTAAGTCAAACGACACCGCTGGTTCTGCTCACACTGCCCTACCCTGTGCTCTGACCTCTTTCTCCCCTCTCTCTCCAGATGAAATCTCGCTTCTTGTGACGGCCGGCCGCCCAACAACCTGCCCGCCGACCCTATCCCCTCCTCTCTCCTCCAGACCATTTCCGGGGACCTTCTCCCTTACCTCACCTCGCTCATCAACTCATCCCTGACCGCTGGCTACGTCCCTTCCGTCTTCAAGAGAGCGAGAGTTGCACCCCTTCTGAAGAAACCTACACTCGATCCCTCCGATGTCAACAACTACAGACCAGTATCCCTTCTTTCTTTCTCTCCAAAACTCTTGAACGTGCCGTCCTTGGCCAGCTCTCCCTCTATCTCTCTCAGAATGACCTTCTTGATCCAAATCAGTCAGGTTTCAAGACTAGTCATTCAACTGAGACTGCTCTTCTCTGTATCACGGAGGCGCTCCGCACTGCTAAAGCTAACTCTCTCTCCCTGCTCTCATCCTTCTAGACCTATCGGCTGCCTTCGATACTGTGAACCATCAGATCCTCCTCTCCACCCTCTCCGAGCTGGGCATCTCGGCGCGGCCCACGCTTGATTGCGTCCTACCTGACAGGTCGCTCCTACCAGGTGGCGTGGCGAGAATCTGTCTCCCGCCACGCGCTCCTCACCACTGGTGTCCCCCAGGGCTCTGTTCTAGGCCCTCTCCTATTCTCGCTATACACCAAGTCACTTGGCTCTGTCATAACCTCACATGGTCTCTCCTATCATTGCTATGCAGACGACACACAATTAATCTTCCTTCCCCTTCTGATGACCAGGTGGCGAATCGCATCTCTGCATGTCTGGCAGACATATCAGTGGATGACGGATCACCACCAAGCTGAACTCGGCAAGACGGAGCTGCTCTTCCTCCCGGGGAAGGACTGCCCGTTCCATGACCTCGCCATCACGGTTGACAACCCATTGTGTCCTCCTCCCAGAGCGCTAAGAACCTTGGCGTGATCCTGACAACACCCTGTCGTTCTCAACCAACATGGCGTGGCCCGTTCCTGTAGGTTCATGCTCTACAACATCCGCAGAGTACGACCCTGCCTCACACAGGAAGCGGCGCAGGTCCTAATCCAGGCACTTGTCATCTCCCGTCTGATTACTGCAATCCCGCTGTTGGCTGGGCTCCCTGCCTGTGCCATTAAACTCCTACAACTCATCCAGAACGCCGCAGCCCGTCTGGTGTTCAACCTTCCCAAGTTCTCTCACGTCACCCCGCTCCTCCGCTCTCTCCACTGGCTTCCAGTTGAAGCTCGCATCCGCTACAAGACCATGGTGCTTGCCTACGGAGCTGTGAGGGGAACGGCACCGCAGTACCTCCAGGCTCTGATCAGGCCCTACACCCAAGCAAGGGCACTGCGTTCATCCACCTCTGGCCTGCTCGCCTCCCTACCATTGAGGAAGTACAGTTCCCGCTCAGCCCAGTCAAAACTGTTCGCTGCTCTGGCCCCCCAATGGTGGAACAAACTCCCTCACGACGCCAGGACAGCGGAGTCAATCACCACCTTCCGGAGACACCTGAAACCCCACCTCTTCAAGGAATACCTAGGATAGGATAAGTAATCCTTCTCACCCCCCCCCTTAATGACTTAGATGCACTATTGTAAAGTGGCTGTTCCACTGGATGTCAGAAGGTGAATTCACCAATTTGTAAGTCGCTCTGGATAAGAGCGTCTGCTAAATGACTTAAATGTAAATGTAAATGTAA
>NW_027001853.1:0-6992 GCF_036934945.1 Oncorhynchus masou masou
GGTCATTGTCCATTTGGAAGACCCATTTGCGACCAAGCTTTAACTTCCTGACTGATGTCTTGAGATGCTGCTTCAATATATACACAAATTTCCTCCTCATTGTAACGGCCGTTGTTGGTGGAAGAAGGTGAGGACCAAGGTGCAGCGTGGTATGTGTCCATATTTATTAAAATGAACACGGAAATAACAGAAATAACAAAGAGAAACGACCGAAAACAGTTCTGGCTGGTGCAGACACACAACAGACAACAGAAAATAATCACCCACGAAACTCAATAGAAAACAGGCTACCTAAATATGGTTCTCAATCAGGGACAACGATTGACAGTTAACTCTGATTGAGAACCATACCAGGCCAAACACGGGAATAGCAAATCAGAGAAAAACTAACATAGACAACCCACCCAACTCACACCCTGACCATACTAAAACAAAGACATAACAAAAGAACTAAGGTCAGAACGTGACACTCATGATGTCATCTATTTTGTGAAGTGCACCAGTCCCTCCTGCAGCAAAGCACCCCCACAACATGATGCTGCCACCCCCGTGCTTCATGGTTGGGATGATGTTCTTTGGCTTGCAAGCCTCCCCCTTTTCCTTCAACCATAACGATGGTCATTATGGCCAAACATTTCTATTTTTGTTTCATCAGACCATGAGAGCATTTCTCCAAAAAGTATGAACTTTGTCCCCATGTGCAGTTGCAAACCGTAGCCTGGCTTTTGTATGGCGGTTTTGGAGCAGTGGCTTCTTCCTTGCAGAGCAGCCTTTCAGGTTGTCAATATAGGACTCGTTTTACTGTGGATATAGATACTTTTATACCTGCAGCATCTTCACAAGGTCCTTTGCTGTTGTTCTAGGATTGAGTTGCACTTTTTTCACCAAAGTACGTTCTTCTCTAGGAGACTGAACGAGTCTCCTTCCTAAGCGGTATGAAGGCTGTGTGGTTCCATGGTGTTTATATTTACGTACTGTTGTGAGTACAAATGAACGTGGTCCCTTCAGGCGTTTGGAAATTGCTCCCAAGGATGAACCAGACTTGTGGAGGTCCACAATGTTTTTCTGAGGTCTTAGCTGATTTCTTTTGATTTTCCCATGATGTCACACAAAGAGGCACTGAGTTTGAAGGTAGGCCTTGAAATACATCCACAGTTACACCTCCAATTGACTCAAATTATGTCAATTAGCCTATCAGAAGCTTCTAAAGCCATGAAATAATTTTCTGGAATTTTCCAAGCTGTTTGAAGGCACAGTCAACTTATTGTAAGTAAACTTCTGACCCACTGGAATTGTGGGTCAGAGTAGATGTCCTAACCGACTTGGCAAAACTATAGTTTGTCCACAAGAAATTTGTGGAGTGGTTTTAATGATGAGTTTTAATGACTCCAACCTAAGTGTTTGTAAACTTCGGACTTCCGTCTTCTTCACAATACAGGTGTAGGATCTTAATTTGAACCAGTTAACTACCGCAGTAAAATAAACCTGCTTCAACAGTTAATTTGAAGAATGTATTTTTTATTTAACTAGGCAAGTCAGTTAATAACAAATTCTTATTTACAATGACAGCCTAGGAACAGTGGATTAACTACCTTGTTCAGGGACAGAACAACAGATTGTTACCTTGTCGGAGACACCTGAAACCCCACCTCTTCAAGGAATACCTAGGATAGGATAAGTAATCCTTCTCACCCACCCCCTTAATGATTTAGATGCACTATTGTAAAGTGGCTGTTCCACTGGATGTCAGAAGGTGAATTCACCAATTTGTAAGTCGCTCTGGATAAGAGCGTCTGCTAAATGACTTAAATGTAAATGTAAATGTTGTCAGCTCGGGGCTTCGATCTGGCAACCATTCGGTTACTGTTCCAACAGCTTTAACCACTAGGCTACCTGCTGCCCACAAGGCTACCTGCCGATTTATGTGGTTTATAATAATGGACATTTGTTTAGGGGTTGATACATTTTTGGTAAGGGAAAATTAAGTCTGACATTTCAAAGTGGAATTTACAAACTCTACAAGTTTAAAATGTCCTGCATTGCAGGACAATTCTGCTGGGTGATCAAATTAAGATCCTAAACCTGTACACTAACGTACTACTGTCACGGTTCATGAATCCACTGCCTCCCTCTCGCTCTCTCTCTCTCTCTCTCCAGTGTTTGTGTGGGCGTGGTTTCCCAATCTCGGCCTGATTGTCTGCGCCAGCTGGAACCACTTATCTTCCCTTTATATGTTCTGTTACCAGTGTTTCTTGTTGTCAGATCGTTGTTTCTTCTCTGAGGTTGTGTCGTGTGTCCGTGCTCTTCTCTTGTGTGGATTATCTGCTGTGCTCCTTCCTACTCATCCGGACACACTCCTGGTTTCTCAGCACGTTATGATCGGAAGATGCACCCGAGTTCCTGGGTCGGATTCCTTCTGAGTACAGTCTGTCTGTCATGTTGCTGCTGTGAACTACATTCATTAAAAACCATCGTTGCTTGCATCTTGCATCCGCCTCTGTGTTGTAACAGAACGATCTGACCAGACCATGGATGCAGCGAGTTCAACGAGTCTGACCGAATTCCTTTCCGCAGTATCACGAGAATGGATCAACAGAGGAGAACATCTCCAGCACAGGTCGGGCAGTACAAGCCCTTTCGACGCAGGTATCCCAGCTGACCCAACAATTGCAACATCTGAGGGGTTCCGCTGCGCCACCTACACCGGCAGTTCAACCCGCCCCCGCCAGAGCCGGATTCCCAGCTAGAGCCACGGCTACCGACACCAGAGGGTTATTCAGGTGATCCTGACTATTGCAGAGCCTTTCTTACGAGATGTTCCATGCATTTCTCGTTGCAGCCACGGACCTTCAACCGTGAACAGTCTAAGGTAGCATTCGTACTCACACTGCTATCAGGCAAAGCGTCTCTCTGGGGAACGGCGGTGTGGGCGAACCAGGACCCATGCTGCACCTCTTTCCAGACACTCTCCGAGGAGATGAGAAGGGTCTTCGATCGGGCCGTGGCGGGTAGGAGACGGCCAGACTACTCGCTGACCTTCGCCAAGGAGACCATTCAGTATCGGAATACTCCATCCAATTCCGCACTCTGGCCGCTGAGTGTCAGTGGAACGAGGAGGCGCAGTGGGACATGTTCCTGCATGGGCTGGAGGACCGGATCCAGAAGGAGATTTATGTTCTGGACCTTCCCAGGAGTTTAAATGGACTAGTGGAACTAGCCCTGAGGGTCGGACGCTCGTCTGAGTCGTATTGGCCGCCGAGCATGCCCTAACAGACCGTATAACGACACGGAGGGCTGGCATGCCAGCGTCGGGAACACGGCCAGTTCAGCTTCCGCTCACGAACCCATGCAGCTGGGAGAGCTCGCCTCTCCCGGGAAGAGAGGGAGAGGCGGAGATCCCAAGGACTCTGTCTCTACTGTGGTAGAGCGGGCCACTTTATCCACTCCTGCCCGGTAAAAGATCAGGCCCGGTAGTAAACATGAGGCTACTATCGGGTGGTGTCACCACAGAGAAGACCTCATCATCTACTCTCCTCCCGGTAAGACTAAGATGGGCCACCCACACGCACGACACCCAAGCCTTACTGGACTCAGGAGCAGAGGGTAATTTCATGGACTTCAAGCTCGCTCACAAACTCCAGATCCCTATCACCTCACTCACGCACAAGATATCCGTCAACGCTCTCAATGGTCAAGAACTCCCCAACATTTCTCACACCACTGAACCTATCACACTCATCACTTCTGGCAATCACACTGAGACACTATCATTCCTACTCATGGACTCACCCCTTGCACCATTAGTTCTCGGCCACCCTTGGCTCACCCAACACAACCCCAGAGTTGACTGGGGTCATAACTCTATATCCATGTGGAGTAACAAGTGTCTTGAGTCCTGTTTAGTGTCTGCTTGTTCGTCTGTGTCTGATTCTGTGTTTCTAGAGGAGGCAGTGGATTTGTCTAACGTGCCCGTTGAATACCTCGACCTGAAGGAGGTGTTCAGTAAGTCCCGTGCTGCTTCCCTTCCTCCGCATCGTCCCTATGACTGTGCAATAGAATTATTGCCAGGTGAGTCTCCGCCTAAAGGCAAGTTATATTCACTTTCTGTTCCTGAGAGGGAGGCTATGGAGAGATACATCTCTGGTTCTCTGGCATCTAAATTCATTCGTCCTTCCTCTTCTCCAGCGGGGCGGGGTTCTTCTTTGTGGGGAAGAAGGACGGATCTCTGCGTCCTTGCATTGATTACCGTGGGTTGAATAACATCACAGTGAAGAATACCTATCCCTTACCGTTGATGTCCTCCGCCTTTGAAAGGTTACAGGGAGCATCCGTGTTCACTAAGTTGGATTTACGTAATGCATATCATTTGGTTCGCATAAGGGAGGGGGACGAATGGAAGACCGCGTTTAACACCCCCAGAGGGCACTTCGAATATTTGGTCATGCCTTTTGGGCTATCCAACTCCCCAGCGGTTTTCCAGGCACTCGTCAATGACGTGCTGAGAGATATGATTGATCAGTTCATATATGTTTACCTGGATGACATACTGATTTTTTCTTCTTCTCTCCAGGAACACGCTCAACACGTCAGACGAGTGCTTCAGAGGTTGTTGGAGAATGGACTTTTTGTCAAGGCGGAGAAATGCATTTTTCATGCACAATCCGTTCCATTCCTAGGTTACATCGTCTCGACTGAAGGTATTCGCATGGATCCCGACAAGGTTAAGGCTGTGGTGGATTGGCCAAGCCCAGATTCCCGTAAGGCCCTACAGAGGTTTCTGGGATTCGCCAATTTCTACCGGCGTTTCGTTCGCAACTTTAGCCAGATAGTCGCTCCTCTTACCGCCTTAACCTCTCCCAGAGTGACGTTCAGGTGGTCCGATACAGCCGAGGCTGCATTCGCCAAACTCAAGAGCCGCTTTGTTTCGGCTCCTATCCTCATAGCTCCCGATCCCTCGCGTCAGTTCGTGGTGGAGGTGGACGCTTCAGAGGTGGGGGTAGGTGCGGTACTTTCCCAACGTTCCTCTTCTGACAACAAGATGCACCCTTGCGCGTTCCTTTCCCATCGGTTATCACCTGCGGAACGCAACTACGACATTGGCAACAGAGAGTTGTTGGCAGTGAAGTTAGCACTGGAGGAGTGGCGCCATTGGTTAGAGGGTTCGGGGGTACCTTTTATAGTTTGGACCGATCACAAGAATTTGGAGTATATCAGAACCGCCAAGCGACTCAACTCCAGGCAGGCGCGGTGGGCACTCTTTTTCGGACGTTTTGACTTCTCTCTCTCGTATCGCCCGGGTTCCAAGAATGTCAAACCCGATTCCCTTTCTCGCATTTTTGACCATTCCGAACGCCCATCCACTCCCGAGTGCATCCTACCCGGGACCCTAGTGGTCTCCACACTCACATGGGAGGTTGAATCGAGGGTCAAAACGGCCTTAGAGGGGGTCACGCCTCCGCCCGGTTGCCCGCCTAATCGGTTGTTTGTGCCGGAGGGGTGTCGGTCCGATGTTATTCGGTGGGGGCACTGCTCCAACGTAGCGTGTCATCCAGGAGTCAGCCGCACTAGCTTTTTGGTTAAGCAACGCTTTTGGTGGCCACTGATGGCTCGTGACATTCACAGTTTTGTCTTGGCCTGCTCGGTTTGTGCCACTGGGAAGACTTCTAATCGACCCCCAGATGGGTTACTCCAACCGCTGTCGGTCCCTTCGAGACCCTGGTCCCACATCGCGCTAGATTTTGTTACCGGCCTCCCGCCCTCCCAGGGCAAGACGGTTGTTTTGACCGTGGTGGACCGGTTCTCGAAGGCGGCTCATTTTATTCCCTTGCCTAAATTACCATCTGCCAAGGAGACAGCGGTAACTGTCGTGGATCACGTCTTCGCTTTACATGGCCTGCCGATGGACGTAGTTTCTGACCGGGGCCCCAATTTGTGTCCAAGTTTTGGCAAGAGTTTTGTAGGTTACTGGGAGCGAGTGTCAGCCTGTCTTCAGGGTTTCATCCCCAGAGCAACGGTCAAACGGAGAGGGCCAACCAAGATTTGGAGAGAGTGTTGCGATGTTTGGTTTCTAAGAATCCCTCTTCCTGGAGTCAACAACTCTCTATGGTTGAGTACGCTCTGGTCGTTGCCAGTGGCAGCCACGGGTCTCTCTCCGTTTGAGTGTAGTTTAGGTTACCAGCCACCTATCTTTCCCAGTACGGAGTCCGAGGTCACTGTTCCCTCCGCTCACGCTTTCATCCAGAGGTGCCGTCACGCATGGAGCAGAGCCCGTGAGACTCTTCTCATCTCCTCGGAGAGTGTCTGGAATAAAACCTGTGTTTCAGGCACGCATTAACCTCCCGGTCCCAGTTCCCCCCCGCCCACGACTTGTTGATGGGGAAACCACCTTTCTGGGTCAATCGTATTTTGGACTCTAGAAGGAGGGGACGCGAGTTCCAGTACCTGGTGGACTGGGAGGGTTACGCCCGGAGGAGAGAAGTTGGGTACCTGCTAGGGACATTCTGGATCACTCCCTTATCGATGATTTCAATCGACAGGTAAATTGCCTGGGAACGCCAAGAGGCGTTCCCTAGGGAGAAGTATTGTCACGGTTCATGAATCCACTGCCTCCCTCGCTCTCTCTCTCTCTCTCTCCAGTGTTTGTGTGGGCGTGGTTTCCATCTCGGCCTGATTGTCTGCGCCCAGCTGGAACCACTTATCTTCCCTTTATATGTTCTGTTACCAGTGTTTCTTGTTGTCAGATCGTTGTTTCTTTCTCTGAGGTTGTGTCGTGTGTCCGTGCTCTTCTCTTGTGTGGATTATCTGCTGTGCTCCTTCCTACTCATCCGGACACACTCCCTGGTTTCTCTGTTAATGTTATGATCGGAAGATGCACCCGAGTTCCTGGGTCGGATTCCTTCTGGAGTACAGTCTGTCTGTCATGTTGCTGCTGTGAACTACATTCATTAAAACCATCGTTGCTTGCATCTTGCATCCGCCTCTGTGTTGTAACA